>NW_021852745.1:310862-315985 GCF_003651465.1 Formica exsecta | reverse complement strand
ATATACTAATAAATATAAATAAAAGTAATACATCAAAATATCTTTACACACACAGATAGCCAAATCAACGAAGATCACGTTATACAAATTATGCGCTACATATTACATTGGCAGAACTCGAGCAGCAGCCGTTCATTCTCCGAACTGGTTTGCTATTTCAGTTAGTGTTGATAGAAATGCAGCAGAAAACGAGCAGTGCTTGCGTCATAATATGTTACAAAAATGCTGCGAACGTTAAAAAAAGCAAAAGAGATGTCTTGATATAAAAATAATAGAATTTAAGTATTGTGTATTAGCCAGACTTTTATATATATATTATTGTTAGAGTTTTTAACATAGATAAGTCAAAGAAGCAGATAAATTGTAGCCTACAGCGTAATTATTCACAGAAGACAATTTAATATATATTTAAATAGGTGCAAGTTTTTCGATGTATACAGTATGAGAGCTTATATATGAGAAAGTGGCACGACGACAAATCACTGATAGCCACGGTCATAAAAGGAGATGATGCAATTCTTAATACGTAGCAATTGCGTTTTTCACGCTCCCTATTCCCATTTTTTTTCTAATTATTACTCGAGGAAAAATGGACTTATGCATTATTTATGAAGTAACCCACTCAGACCTTCAAAATTTTCCGATCATGCTTAAATTTGTACAAATTGTAATCCTATCAAAAGTAAAATCGTTGCCTGAACCTTTTGGCCCGTGACCAACGGGCTCTCTATTAACAGGGGCTTGAATTTTTATTATTTGGGCTGTCGCGTCCAATTTCAAACGCCGATAAGTTTCAATAGACTACTTCGATTTTAAAAAACAGATAGTGGTTTTGAAATGTTTTTTGACGCCCTTTAATCTTATAAAATCAATTTTTTTTTAAAGTCAAAACTTATTTAAGATTTTCGAAGAACAAAATAAAAAACGTTTTTTTCTCAGATTTGGACATATTCGATTTTTTTTTGAAAAAATCTTAAAAAAAGTAAAAATCTTCCCCTCTAAAACAAGCACTGCACTTGCAACAGCGCCCGAACTGCACCATAGGTGACGCGCTCGGTTCTAAAACAGACTGTACCTTGAAAACTAAAAGTCTGCCCATCTTGATCTTCGGCTCGTTTTAAAGGGGAAGATTTCTGCAAAGCACAAGCTGAAGGGCCGCGCCAGTCGAAAAATTGCGAGAACCGTACCGCAGTTTCCAGAGAGGCGTTATTAATCAAGATTCTGTTCATTAAATTAATTTCGTTTGTTATTTCTTTTCGTATGAATATTTATTTTGGGAGCCTCATCAGAGAAGGCGGGAGACAGATTTGCGACAACAAGTACTAGCTATCGACGATCTCGAGCGACCTTCAGGGGGAGATGAGCCGGCATTTCAGTCATCAAAACAGCTAACGACAAACCTGTCGGTGATCAGGACCTGCGCGTGTGATGC
Source organism: Formica exsecta (assembly GCF_003651465.1). Classification (NCBI taxonomy): domain Eukaryota; kingdom Metazoa; phylum Arthropoda; class Insecta; order Hymenoptera; family Formicidae; genus Formica; species Formica exsecta. Next base: position 314,553 of record NW_021852745.1, on the reverse strand, counting down.
GCGACGCACGAGACCAGCGAGTGAATTTTCGCGCAAGGACCCAGAACTGTGCAGAACCGTTCCCCTTGGAGGCACTGCAGAAACGCTGCCGCTACAGGGCGCAGCGCGCCGGAAAAGACAGCAGCGAGGATTGTAACAACAGTTCCGATCCCGACGTCCTACCCGGATTTCACGATGGCTCTGCTGAGCGGGCCCCAACAAATTATCATTATCGATACCGGAGGTGCGCACTCCCGATACGATCTTGATCGCGCCGCCCGCCGGCCACAGCGCGTGGTAACGCGTAATTGGTCGTGATAATATGCACTCTGTGTGCGCAGCCCCGGCTGACCCCGCGGTATCGATTCTAGATCGCGAGAATCCCGGGATCAGACTGGCGCGGGCTTGCGTCATCTACCATTTCTTCATTAGAGTAATACGCTGACATTTTTAGCACGATATTTTGTAACTGTGTAATCACAAAATGGCAAAGATCTACAATCGCTGGTTGATAACAACTGACTGATTGCCGATGAAATCTTCTATTATGAAGTATGTATGGAAATTGAATGAGGACATTCAGAACGCGGTTTATAACCATTGAGGTAAACATCGCATGCGACACCTAGAAGCCAGTAAGTCAATCATGATGCTAACATACAAAAATGTTTATCCCATTAAAAAAAATCTTACAAAGATAAAAAAAATATGCCAAGTACATATCTAAAAAATAACTTATAAAATATTTTCTCCTAAAAAATAAAAAATATAAATTAAATATAAAATAAACAGTTAACTAGCCAAGTACTTAGAAACAACTCAATTTGTGAGGATTTGTAATTTAAAATAGTATTTGTCATAAAATCAATCACGTATTTATAGAAATGTTATAAACAGATTCTCTTCATAAAATTAAAACGCATTTTTTATTTTTACTAACAGAAACCTGATTTTCGAAATACGTTCAACATAATTAAAAAAATATTAAAAAGTTTAATTAAAAACACTTGACGCTGCTAACTTTTAAAGTATATATTTGTCGTAACCCGACCAATCTCTAAATATATTAAAAGATAAAACAATAAAGTAAAACAGAAATTAATAAAATAAAGTAAGATACGTGACTAAAGAGAAGGAAGTCACGGTCAAGTTCTCGGAAGCTGAGTAAGCAGCTGACGAGCGGAGCACGAGACATGCTCCGGTCAGGGACCCCACACTCCTCCCTAATCAACGACCTAATTAATTAATATATATTGAGCGCGAGATGCACCGACGCTAGCTCAGTAACATAGCTCACTAATATAGCTCATTAACATCGCTCGCATATATCAATAGTATCGAAGTACCGTACGTATCGCGCCCGACTATTATAATCGCGACTAAGTGAAAGTGTACAAGAATCTGTGAAATATATCAATTTATACCTAACGTTCGGGAGTGTCTTATTTCGAGCGTGGATCCTAATCCTTTGGGCGTATAAATCCCTAAAGACCCCTTCCTTAGCGGCTAGAGGCACAACATTAATTGGTGGCAGCGGTGGGATACGCCAGCTCTAACAAGATCGAAACCGGCAAAGGTCCACAACCACGAGGAAGAAAAATTCCGTGGAATCGACAGAACGAGAGACAGCAAAGGAAACTCCGTCAAACGGTCAACAATTACAACCGAGGAAAAGGAAGTCCATCAGGAACTTCAAGTCACCCGGTACATCGAGGCGACAACGATAAGCGAAACCTGAGAAGGCGCACCGACCTATCTCAACAGCACGCGACGATCGACGCCCGAAAATGTACGACATCGAAGAGGATGCGGATTTTTACCATTAAAAGAGGCTCGCGGAATGATTCCGGAATTCGACGGATCGCCTTTCCTAATATATTAAAAGATAAAACAATAAAGTAAAACAGAAAAGATTAAGAAAGAGCTGAGTAAAGCAAAGCATTAAAATCAGAAAAGAGATCAAGAAAAGATAATTAAAAAAGAGTAAAGTAATAAAAGATTATTAATAAAATAAAAGTAAGATACGTGACTAAAGAGAAGGAAGTCACGGTCAAGTTCTCGGAAGCTGAGTAAGCAGCTGACGAGCGGAGCACGAGACATGCTCCGGTCAGGGACCCCACACTCCTCCCTAATCAACGACCTAATTAATTAATATATATTGAGCGCGAGATGCACCGACGCTAGCTCAGTAACATAGCTCAGTAATATAGCTCATTAACATCGCTCGCTACTCGCTCGCATATATCAATAGTATCGATATACCGTACGTATCGCGCCCGACTATTATAATCGCGACTAAGTGAAAGTGTACAAGAATCTGTGAAATATATCAATTTATACCTAACGTCCGGGAGTGTCTTATTTCGAGCGTGGATTCTAATCCTTTGGGCGTATAAATCCTTAAAGACCTCTTCCTTAGCGGCTAGAGGCACAACATATTAAAACCAACAAACAATAAATTTAATTTAGATCTAAATTTAATTTAGAGTTACATTTAATTTAGTTATATCACAAAAACTGCAATGTGAATGTATTAAAGAATACATTAATTTTAGCATATTGTTTGGTTTAGCAGTGCCAAGTTTTTTAAATTAAAACCTCCCCCTCTCATTCTCCCCCTCCCACCTTTTTTCTCACTCTCTCTACCTTCCTCTCACCTTCTTCCCTCACTAATTCTTTCCCTCCCTCCCTCACTACTTCTCTCTCTCCCTCCCATCCTCTCTCTTCCCTCCCCTTCCTCTCCCTCCCACCCCTTCTCTCTCTCCCTTTCTTCCTTTCTCTCTCTATTATGAATTTATAAAATCATAAATTTATAAAAGAGTATACTCAAAGGAATAACCATACATGAGCGGTGTGAATGCCCCTTGAGGGACAAAGTCGCTTTGCGTGTGTGCGTGCGAGCATACGTACGTGAGATCCCCGTCCCTATTCCGCACGCGGACTTAATGAGAGCCGGTCGGAGTCGAGGAAACTCGACGGGGTAGCGAACTCGCAAACCCACGGTCAGTCTGGCTGGAGCGGTCGGATGTTAGACCGTGATCTAGGAGAGCGGCGAACACTCCGCTTTCGACGAGTCGGTCGGAAGTTGGCGAGGATTCGCAGGTGGCGAGAAAACCGAGAATGCTTGGCGGAGGCTGCGAACTCGTCAACCTCACGTTCCGTCGTGTTCTGAGAAATTCTAAGGATCGAATCTAGCGGAGTATTTCGGAGCGTACCGCTCGAGAGGCTCCAGGTACCGGTCTGGTGCCGAGATGGATTTCGGCGGCCTTTTTATACCGACCACTTAACGGTAACCGCGTCGTTTATTCTGGTGGGGGTAACGACGCATTGTTTTCGGATTCGGTAATTAGCGGGTAACGCGCCGCTACTCTGCGGCGGAAAAACGACGCGGCGGTTTGAGCGCTCGGTATTTTCCGGAAGCGCGCTCGGCGGTTCTCGGAAATCGGGCCGTAACGGCAGCCGTATAACGGCTGTACGGTATCTCCGATATCTCGTGTTCGTATTGAGAAATATTAAAAAGGGCGCTAAGCACCTCTGCCCCTGCCCGGCCGAGACTTCCGGCTGGTCAACTGCCGGGTTACGATGGGGGGGTGCATCGTTATACGGTTGAGCTTTCAACTTATGTTTATTAAGATTTTTTTTACTTACAAGAGAACCTCACGATCCCGAAAATTCTGATTTTGATGAAACTTTACAGACATGTAGGGGGGGG
>NW_021852745.1:307633-310709 GCF_003651465.1 Formica exsecta | reverse complement strand
ATAAAAAACTGGGGGGGGAAGGGGGGGGGGGGGGGGTCAATAAATGAATTTAGAAATTTTTAGATGTTGCCCAAAAACGGTTTTAAGGGGTGAAAGCACCCTTCATATATAGAGCGGCTTTTTGCTTTCCTCGATATATTTTAAAAAATATTCGAGATATCAAAAAAAGTTTTATATAAAAGTTTTATGGTAAAAACAGCTTTATTTAACTACATTAATAAACATTTGAAACAAATTATTTTTTTTAAAGATTTCTGAAAAAAATTTATTTTAAATTTGTAACGGGGTTACTTTCGGGAGCGCGCGGATTCGCTCGGTCGTGATCAGGGCTCGTAGAAAGTATTGAGACACACGATTTAAATGAAATATAGAAGATTACTTTATTAGGCGTCTATCGGCGATGGTTAAGAATACAGAGATGCCCCGCGGAACGGGTCACGAAGCTACACGTACACGCTATGACGTAGCGACTACGTCTGTGTTAGTAAGTCCCGCGGTAAGTGGTGGGGGCTCCCATTTCCCACGAACTGGCAGCTCTGCAACACGCCAGGTATACGGCGCGGGGCGCGTGGTCGGTTTGTTGTGACGGCGCGTGACGGTTCACAAAAACGCGTGAGTCGATTTAAACCGGCGAGACAGTTTCTTATGCGTTTACGGTCCGCGATAATATTTACGTCTGCCACGGGCGGGGCGCGTATTCCCAGATGTTGTGCGATATCGAGAAATCTCGAACGGGCAGCGAACTCGCTGTCCCTTGTTTGCACGCGCAGTACAGATTGACCAACGGGGTTGAGGAAACTCAACGGGGTGGCGAACTCGCCAGCCCACGGTCCGTATGGTCGGGTCGGTCGGAAGTTAGACCGTTTCTCGAGAACTCTCGAGAGAAGCGGTCGCGGATTGCGAAGGATCGTAAAGCGGTTCGGAAGCTGAGAATGCTCGGCGGAGGCTGCGAACTCGTCAACCCCCACGTTCCGTCGTGTTTGCGAAGGATTCGGATCGGATCAGGAAAGTCTCAAGCGTACGGCTCGAGCGGATTCAAGTTCTGGTGCGATTCTGGTGCTGGGATATAAAAAGGCTGCCGTTATATACCCAAGCGTCTAACGGTAACCGCGTCGTTCGCCCCCGGGTGGGGATAATGACGTGTTGTTTTTCGGCAGGTAATTAACGGTAAACACGTCATCTCTCCTGGACGAAACGGCGCGGCGTTTCGGCGGGTGTCGCTCGGGCGTTTACGGCAACGCTCGGCGGTGCTCGGTTTACGGTGTAACGGCCGTACGGTTGTTTATCGCAACGGCGGTAATTAGGTTTAAAAAATGGGCGCTCGGCGCCTCTGCCCCTGCCCGGCTGATGTTCGCCGGGCGGCAGACTTCCGGCGGTCTACTGCCGGGTAACAATGGGGGTGCATTGTTACAAATTATTTTTTCAAATTTTTATTAATGTGGTTAAATAGAATTGTCTTTACCATGAAACTTTTGTACACAACATTTTTTAATATCTTGAATAGTTTTCGAAATATATCGAGAAAAGCGAAAAACCGTTAGACACAAGAGGTGATTTCACTCTTCAAAATCCATTTAATAGTAAATGACTCTTGTAATTTACAGCTCGATAATAAAGACATAAGATATATATGAAAAATGACAGCGTCCGATAAAATTATTGCGAGAAGAATTTATTTATTTACTCTCTTACTTATGCATAAAATTTCATCATAAGAATATTTCTATTATTATATATCTATTTTATATAAAATATAAAATATTTATTTTGTTTTATCATTTATTTGGTTATGTTTTTATATTCGTAATAGAAATCTTGATTATTTTGCTTCGCGTATAGATACCCGGAGTGTCTCGCGGCTTTGTGTAAACTTGGCGCGAGACACTACCGTGTTTCTTGATAAAGCTTATGATTAATTTTAAAACAAGTCGATCAGTTTGGCACGGGGTATTTTTAAATTCGAAATTGGTGATCGATGTGATCGACATTATTGCAGTAAGGGTTAAGTAATTTTATGATTTACTATTTGTAATAAAATCCTTCTATTATTATATATATTTTATATTTTATATAAAATATTTATTTTGTTTTATCATTTATTTGGTTATGTTTTTATATTCCTAATAGAAATTTTGATTATTTTGCACCTTGTAAAGGACTATTGTTTGCGTCGCGACCTTGATACGATCGAACACTTGAAATACCGGAACCGCTCAGCGCTGAGCGCGGAATGCACGTAACGCGACTCCGAAGAATCACTGGAGGCACAGATAGATAGAAAAGAACGAGACTTGACAAACAAGTATTAACTTTATTTAACTCAAAAAAAGCTCAACAACAAAACGATGGATAGGAAGGTTCACCACATTGTCAAGATCTGCAGATCAAGTCTTGCCCCTATAATGGGGACCGATACGATGGAATTGTCCGACCGATGCAGTTGGCGAACGGAAACCTTCGCTTGGCTGACAAATGATTTTATGACAAATACTATTTCAAATTACAAATCCTCACAAACTGAACTGCTTCTACGTAATTGTCTAGTTAACTATTGATTTCATATTTAATTTTTATTTTTTAGGGATTTTTTCCTTTTTAAGGAAAAATTTTTGGTAATTATGCAGTATAGGAGAGGCAGCTCCGATGACCTTCACCTTGACATATGTTGTCAAGAACATGATCCTGAGTAACTTTTCCTTATAACTTAATCGGCGGTCATTGTTTATTAAAAAGTTAAACAAAAGAAGTTTTAGAAATTTGCCACTTTGTGTCAGTGCTAAAAGAAGTAATTTGCTGATGTGTGTGTAGACACAGTGCTCGTGTGGGCGGAGATTTTTTTATTGTATGTTTCAAGGTCGGCTGCCATTCTAAAATATATGCATTACAATCCTGAAGAATCAAAGTTAAATGTAGGGTGAACTTCGTTTCGTTTTGCAAAGTACATGCGTAAACGCAGTGGGTTACGCCTCCCCTGCGGGAGGGCTCCATCCGGAAGATATAACCTAACCCAAACCAAATTTTAGTTTTAAATCAGAAATAGGTTTGGGTTAGGTTATATCTTTCGGAAGTGGAGCCC
>NW_021852745.1:300882-307625 GCF_003651465.1 Formica exsecta | reverse complement strand
GGGGCCCCCCCCCCCCCCCCCCCGTAGTAGAGGGCGGAACCCACTGTGTCCACGCATACACTTTCCCATCTACACAACAATTGTAAGGTGGACCTTACTTAGCGTTGTAAAGTATATGTATGTAACAATGCACCCCCCATTCTGACACATTGTTACCCGGCAGTAGACCGCCGGAAGTCTGCCGCCCGGCGAACATCGGCCGGGCAGGAGCAGAGGCGCCGAGCGCCCATTTTTTAAACATTAAACACCGTCGTTGCGATAAACAACCGTACGGCCGCCGAGATTCGGAAAGCCGAATACCGCCGAGCGCTGCCGTGAACGCCCGAGCGACACCCGCCGAAACGCCGCGCCGTTTCGCCCAGGGGAGGTGACGCATTACCGAATTATCTGCCGAAAAACAATACGTCATTATCCCCACCCGGGGGCGAACGACGCGGGTACCGTTAATCGCTCGGGTATCTTGCACATAGTTGTTATGTCAGATTTCCTAACCTCTCGTAATGACAGCGTAATAATTTATTTTTTATTTTTAAAGAGTCAAACATGATTGTAAATTCTCCAAATTTTTTTTCCGGGCGAAGTGTCATTGCACATGTAACAAACATAACGTAATGAAATCAGGAAGTAAAAAAAAATATCAGTTAAATATAAAGCTAAATTAATTGTAATTTTCATCTGTAACAAATTCTTCTTTGAGTTTCAATTAGATACATCACAATTTCAGTAAGTATTGTGTATTTAAATATTTCGTAATAAGACAAGAATACAATTCAATGACATTCCTAGCAATAGTCCAAGAAGTAATAGATCTTTCTTATTTTTAGTGATGAATCATATCTTTGTTATAGATAGCATATCATGATATTTTGTGCAATATTTCCATCAGTTTTGTGAAAGAAGTCTTTTACAATGCAAGTTGCTGTTTTCGTAGTCTTAAGGTAATTTGCTATTTAATAAACTGTACGTACGTATACTGTAATATGTAAGCTCATGAGATTTGTAACAATGCACCCCCCATTGTGACTCATTGTTACCCGGCAGTAGACCGCCGGAAGTCTGCCGCCCGGCGAACATCGGCCGGGCAGGGGCAGAGGCGCCGAGCGCCCATTTTTTAAACATTAAATCCGCCGTTGCGATAAACAACCGTACGGCCGTTATACGGCCGCCGAGAAAGCCGAATACCGCCGAGCGTTGCCGTGAACGCCCGAGCGACACCCGCCGAAACGCCGCGCCGTTTCGCTCAGGGGAGGTGACGTATTACCGAATTACCTGCCGAAAAACAATACGTCATTATCCCCACCCGGGGGCGAACGACGCGGGTACCGTTAATCGCTCGGGTATATAACGGCAGCCTTTTTAGATCCAGGCACCAGATTTACCAGAATCATACCAGAAACCGAATCCGCTCGAGACTTTCCTGATCCGATCCTAATAAATCGCAAACACGACGGAACGTGAGGTTGACGAGTTCGCAGCCTCCGCCGAGCATTCTCGGCTTCCGAACCGCTTTACGATCCTTAGCAATCCGAGATCGCTTCTCTCGAGAGTTCTCGAGAAACGATCTAACTTCCGACCGATCCGACCATACGAACCTTGGGCTGGCGAGTTCGCCACCCCGTTGAGTTTTCTCAACACCGTTGGTCAATCCGGACTCCGCGTGCGAGCAAGGGACAGCGAGTTCGCTGCCCGTTCGAGATTTCTCGATATCGCACGCATCCCATAACATCTGGGAATACGCGATATAAATAGTACCGCATTCGCATAAGAAATCGTCTCGGCGATTTAAACCGAGTCACACGTTTTTGTGAATCACGCGCCGTCACAACAAACCGACCACGCGCCCCGCGCCGCCTACCTGGCGTGTTTATATCCGCGGTGCGTATACTACACCGCATCTCATTGTCAGACTCGCGTAATTGATAACAGCCGCGCCCCGTCAGTAACGCATTACTATCCGCCGCGCACCCGCTCCGCGGGGCAGTTCTGTATTATTATTCCGCGCCGATAGAGGCTAATAAAGTAACCTTTCTTTATATTTTAAATTACATCGCGTGTCTCAATACTTTCTACGAGCCCTGATCACGATCGAGCAAATCCGCGAGCTCATAAAAAGTACACCCGTTACATGTATATAAAGTACACAAACCGTACAATTAATAGACCTCGTTTCGCTCTGTAAGCAGGGGGTGGGATTATTACATTAATTATGTAAACACCTCATTTCATATTCGAATCAGGATCCCGATTCGGGTGGATCTTGCTCTTTGCGTGGAAATTATAAACCGATGTGAAAATTATGTTCCATTTTCCTGAAATTTTTTTGTTTATAACTTTTTAATAAACAATGATCGCCGATTAAGTTATAAGAAAAAGTTACTCATGGTCATGTCCATGACAACATATGTCAAGATCAATGTCATCAAAGTTGCCTCCCCTATATTGTATAATTACTAATAAATTTTTTTAGAAGTTATTTGTTAAAAGTAAATATATTTTTAAACTTTTTGTTGCGTACAAGGATATTTTTTATGTACTTGGCATACTTTTTTTACCTTTATGAGGTTTTTTTTAATACGATATCACTGTTTTTTGTAAAAGTTTAAATAATCAAAGTATAGACTCTTTATAAATAAATTAAAATAATAATATGGATAAATGGCAACTTAGAGTCAGCGCGGAAATTAGTGCGCGTACATTTCCAATAATTTATTACAATAACATTCCTCAAATTATAATGAGACGGACGTTTCGACCCTTTTTTTGGTCTTCATCGGCGCGATAAATACTTTAAATAATGTTGTATCCTGTTCATCTTAGATAGTTTACTAATATTACAGTGAAAACTTACGCAAATACATAAAAAAAGTAGAAGCATTATTAAATGATAAGGATACATACTCCATCGTGAAAAAAGATCCCACTAATAAGCTCACTAACGGTCTCCGTGAATTATTGACAAGATGGAAGAACGCTCATTTTATTACTGCCGCAACTCACAAATCATTGTTTTGTAGTGAGGGGGGGTTACCGAGGTCTCCCCAAAATACACAAACCTAATTGTCCATACAGACTAATTGTTTCTGCGTTAAACAGTCCTCTATATTATCTTTCCTCCTTTCTTCACAAGATCATGTTTAAAAGTTTTCCTACTACACACAGTCATATAAAAAACGGTTTTGAATTGGTGGAAAAACTTTCTAATATTCATATAGTTGGAGATGTCAGTTTAGTTTCTCTGGATATCGTTTCTTTATTTACGAACATACCTATTGAATCGGCTCTTGATAGCATTTCTGATAGATGGAATTTTATCTCCGTAAATTGCGACATTCCCAAAGCTGAATTTTTATTAGCGACTAGATTTTTACTGAATTCAACTTTTTTCGTTTTTAATAATGTTATATTTCAGCAAACCTTTGGTACTCCTATGGGCTCTCCATTATCACCCATTATAGCTGATATTGTACTACAAGATTTAGAGAAAAGGGTATTGTCAACTTTAACATTCACCCCATCCTTTTATTTCAGATTTGTCGATGATGTTGCAATGGCAATTCCATCCAACTTAATTGATCATACATTAAACATTTTTAATTCCTACCATCCTAGATTACAATTCACAATTGAAATCGGGTCTAATAATAGTCTAAAAATTTTTTGGATACAACAATGGTTCTAATAAACAATAACGTAGTTTTTGATTGGTTCCACAAAGAGGCTTTTTCAGGCAGATATCTTAATTTTCTGTCTCAGCATCCTTTAAGTCAAAAAAGGGAACAATCATCGGTCTTTTAGATAGGGCAATTTTCTTATCACATCCCATGTTCCACACAAAAAACATTGTTTTCATCATACAAGTTTTACTGAAGAACTCATACCCATTAAATTTAATTTTTCAATCATTCCACCACAAATTAAAAACGGTATTTTACAAATTAAATCACCTAAATAATATAATACGGAGGAATGTCCACCTAAAAAGGTTTACTTTACCATCCCATATATACCTTCATATATGTTTTTATATTTGTACTTGACTTCTTATTTCTTTTAAGCTTTTTATTAATTTTTTATTTTTTAATTTTTAATTTGTTATGTTTTTATTACATTGACTGAAGTTGAGTGTCAAATATTTATTACTGTGGTCTATGTCTGAAGATATACCCCGTCCCTGTTGATTCCAGGAAGCACATAATCAAGAACATGTTTCTTTAATCCTTATTTTTCGGCTTCCCGAAATTGTCTAAATTATGACAAACATAAACAGTCAAAGTCATTTTTGTATCCGACTCGCTTCTCGTTCGTTTGCGATCCACCAGTCGGTTTTGCATTCTCGTTTGCGACGGTCCTTTCAAAAAAAGGGTCGAAACGTCCGTCTCATTGTAATTTGAGGAATGTTATTGTAATAAATTATTGGAAAAGTACGCGCACTAATTTCCGCGCTGACTCTAAGTGGCCATTTATCCATATTATTATAAAAATTTAAAATTCAAAATTTTATCTGCAAAATATAAAGTACTATATTATACACTATATACATGGATGTGATTTTTTTTAAAGATTTATTCAATAGAAAGGAAATTCTTTTTTAGAAGGAATTATATAAACAGTATATATTTACAAAGCTTATACCATATTGAATTTCAGCGGACACAATCACAACGTGTTTTAATGCTCGATTTCTTAGTGTTAATCACTTAATAGATTTTAAAACACGATATAATTTTATTTTTATAAACATAATATTAATACAGAGAGAAATTAAACTGGTATAGGTATTTTATAGATACAATTTTAATATAGAAGTTAAACTGTATACAAACCGTATAATCAATAATAATAATATAAATTGTGTAAATGAATAAATATCAAAATATAGAAAGCAATAGAAAGAAAATTCTTTTTATTACGAAGCGGATGGATTTGTTTCATACTCATATAATTAATATAAATATGACACAAGTCCATTCTATTGAATAAAAGTATACACTTAAACAGTATATAATTCCTTCTAAAATGTATTCTAATAAATGATAAAACCAGAAGAGATCAAATATTTTTTTGCATTTATTGATTTATTAAATATGCTTATATATCGCGGAACACAAGAAGAAAAGATAAAGTGATTAACGGTTATTAAGAGTATCGCGGAGTAGTGCAAGGAAGAGAAGTGATTTCTTTTAATCGATGTTATTGATATATTGAGCAAAGTTAGATTATATTAGCAAAACAGAGCGAATGCTTTACACACGATGCTTAAATGAATCTGTGCATTGTCAATTAACATATTTGTGATAAACACATTATTGGAAAATAATTATGGAAGCATTGAAAGAATATTTGGAGATTTTGGCTGGCCATGTTTTCGATAACTATAAGCTGAAGGTAATTATATGCGTGAACGCGCATTCATGTCTTTTCCTTCTTCCTCAGCCTGTCACTATCTATTCCTGGATGTAGGCCTCTTCCTTTTTTCTCCATGAGTCGCGGTTTGTTGCTGTCCGCAGCCAGTTCTTCCCCGCAACCCTCCGGATATCATCCATCCACTTCTGTTGTGGTGTCCCCACACTCCGCTTGGTTGTTCTGGGTCTCCACTGGACGATCCTCTTCGGCCATCTTGCGTCGTCTTGTCTTCCCACGTGGCCCGCCCAGCGCTACTTCTGACAAGCGACGCGTCGCACGACGTCCGTGACCCCGGTAAGTTTTCTAATTTCCTCATTTCGCACTCTGTCTCTGAGACTGATCCCCAGCATTGCTCTTTCCATGGCTTTCTGACATGTCCTCAGTCGGTTGGCGCTATTCCTCGTGAGCGCCATTGTTTCCAGGCCGTAGGTTGCCAACGGTAACACGCAGGATTCATACACCTTTCTCTTGAGGTTGATCGGCATCTTTAGGTCTTTGAAGATAAAACCGAGTCTCCCAAAAGCCGCCTACGTCAGCCCCACTCTCCTGATTATCTCCGTGGTTTGGTTTTCTTTTCCCAGTTTAACGTTGTGGCCAAGGTAAACGTAATGGTTCACAACTTCCAGAGCCTGGTTTTCCAGTGAGATTTGGATCGTGTCTAGACGCAGAATCTTCGTCTTTTGAAGATATTTTCAAGCCAACTTTCTTTGATACTTTGTGAAGCTGTTCAAACATGGCCTTCAGTTCTTCTGGATCCGTACTTCTCAGTACAACGTCGTCGGAAAACCTCAAATGGTTGAGATATGTGCCGTCGACGCTGATGTCTTTCCTCCCCCAGGACAAGCTCTTGAAGATATCCTCTAGCGCCAGGATAAACAGTTTGGGAGATATCGTGTCTCCCTGTCGGACGCCTCTCTCTATCGGGATCATTTCTGTCACCATGTCGTCCTCTATCTTGACCCGGAGCGTAGCGCCAGCATAGATGTGTCGGATAAGGTTGGAGTATCAGGAATCAATTCTCGCCTTATCCATTGTCGCTAGCACCGCTCACGTCTCGACGGAGTCAAACGCTTTCTGGTAGGCGACAAAGGCCAGGTGAAGCGGGATGTTATACTCGGTCGTCTTTTCGATCAGCATATGCATGAGTTGAAGGTGGTCCACCGTGCTGTAGCCTTTTCGAAACCCCGCCTGTTCGACCGGTTGGTAAAAGTCGAACTTGTTGATCAGGCGGTCCGTGATTATCCGGGTCAACAGCTTGTAAAAGATGGACTGATTGGCAGGTAGTTATCCACGCAGTTAGTGCAGTCGCTCTTCTTGAACAACAGGATAACCTCGGCATT
>NW_021852745.1:277822-300833 GCF_003651465.1 Formica exsecta | reverse complement strand
GTCTTGAACAACAGGATACCCTCGGCATTCGTCCACGATGTTAGGATCCATTGCTCCTGTAGTCATCTGTTCAAGAGGACGAGCAGCGCTCCCTCCAGCGACTTTCCTCCCATCTTCAATATCTCGCTCGTTACTCTGTCTTCTCCCGGGGCCTTTCCGTTCTTCATCTTCATCAGCGCTTCTTCGCAGCTCGCTTCTGTCGATCTCCGGTATCTCTTCGGAGCCGACATTCATGATGTTCTGCCTTTCCTCATTCCCCATGTCGTCGGGCCTCGGAACTGACACGCTGTACAGCCCGCGGTAGAAGTCTTGAATGGTGGCCACAATGTCCTTTTTTCCAGTGACGATCTCCCCTAGCTCGTTTTTCATTTTGCAGATCGGTGTTCTACCTCGGGCCATCCTGGATCGCAGAACTCGCAAGTTGGCATTCTCCTGGATGGTTCTGCGGACCAGTTGCGTGTTGTGGTTCCTCAAGTCCCTCCGGATCTCCTTTTGGACTCTTGTTCAGAGTCCGGTATTTACTTGAGTCTCTGTCCGTCCGTCTGCGTTCCTCCAAGAGATCCGTGGTACCGGCACTCAGCTTGCTGTCCCTTGGTTTGACTTGGGTGCTTACCTTCTTTGTAGCCACTTGGATGCTGTTCGTTAATTCATATATATAATGTACATAATGTTTATTAACTTACAAATGGCTACACAATAAGTTTATATTAAAGTAGCAAAATCTTGTGAAAATTCTATCAAAAATATCATTGAAAAAATAACATTGAATACACATTTTTGTTAATTGGCTTCATAAAGAGTAATGAAATGATAAAATTATATCGAAGTATTTCTATAGTGTCCACAAATATTTTACAGATCTGGCTCTGCGGATCTGGCCACTCGCAACTTTTGGTTCTGGAAATATGTAAATTTTTATTTATATTTTGTATAATGTAAATGTAATTAATGCGTAATTAATATTTTTAGGTCATGTACAAATGGCTAAGCAATGAGTTGCATGTTTATGTTAATATAGCAAAACAAATCTTGTGGGAATTTCATTATCAAAAATATTACATATACAGTTGAATTGTAAGCTGTTTCTATTTCAGGATTAGAGCCTGAAATAGAAATGTTAAACATCAGTCAAAGAAGAGAAATAAGGTAATAATTTTGTTTATATAATAAAAATTTTTTATTTTCTTGGACTAAATATTTTAAGGACAAGACTTAATCTATTTAATTTTTTTTACATAATGATTAAACTTATTTTTTTAAAGCAATGAGAAACTTACATGTGGAAATTGATGGTTTATTCGGATAGAGCTGCCTTTTGCAACATAATGTTATCGAAGAGTATTAGAAAATCTGTCATCGACAAATATAATCCAAATTTGAATCAAAATGAGAAGGAAGAATCGGTTAGTGATGCTGAATTGCAGATTTTATTAAAGGATCGTATAAAAGTTTAAATAATTGGTTATAATAATTTGGCATCTGCATTGATTAAAACAAAAACCTACGATGCAGCTTTAGAAAATGTGAAACATGTTTCGAGATGTCAACTACAAAATGTTAAAGCACTACTTAAGAAAGGTATTGTAAAAATCCTAATCTTTTTTTTATGTACTATATTTAATCTTTTTAAAAATAAGTTATATATATTCTTATATGGTTGTTAAGTTGTTTACATTTTATATATGGGAAATTCAAATATGTATGTATATACATATATTATGCGTATCGTATGAACAATATTGAGACACAAAGGGGAATATGCAAAAGCTTATACAATCTCTCTCTCCACTGAAATTCAAAAGTTAAATTCAGAAATGAAGATATTCATTACAGAATTAATGACCTTAAAGGATGAAATTGCTAAAGATGCAGAAAAAGAAGAGCACCTATATTGTAAAATGTTAGGTATAGTTGAAGATACTAAAAATCTGTCTGAAGGATATAAAAGCAGATGATAAAAGTAAGTAATTATGTAAAGAATATAGATAATTTTCTTTCTTTGCGTCTTTAGCAATTTTGTCCTTTAGGGCCATTAATTCTGTAGTAAATATCTCCATTTCTGCATTTAATTTTTGAATTTCAATGGAGACAGAGATTGCATAAGCTTTTGCATATTCCCCTTTGTGTCTCAATATTCTTCTTACGATACACATAATAAATATACACATATTTGTATTGTCCCTATGATACGCACAATATATATACACACATATTTAAATTTTCCATATGTAAAATATAAATCAAGAATATGTACAAATTATTTAAAAAAAAATATTAAATATAGTAAATAAAAAGATTAGGATTTTTGCAATACCTTTCCTAAATAGTGCTTTAACATTTTGTGGTTGATACCTCGAAACATGTTTCATATTTTTTTAAACTGCATCATAGGCTTCTGTTTTAATCAACGCAGTTGCCAACTATTATAAACTTTTATACGATCCTCTACTAAATCTGCAATGTAGCATCATTAACTGACTCTTTCTCCTCATTTTGATTCAAATTTGGATTATATTTGTCGATGACAGATATTCTAATACTCTTCGATAACATTATGTTGCAAAAGGCAGCTTCATCCGAATAAACCATCAATTTCCATGTTCATATTTCTCATTGCTTTAAAAAAATAAATTCAACCATTATGTAAAAAGAAATTAAATAGACTAAATTTTGCCTTTAAAGTCTAAAAGTCTAAAGTCTAAACGTCTAAAAAGTGCAATTTTTGATAGCGATTATCTCGTGTTCGGGACGGTCAATTGCTTTCAAGTTATACAAACGTGTAGATATCACATTTATTAACGTATAGTTAAATTTTCAAATTTTTCTTGTTAATCGCGATTTATGAGACAATTACCTTAAATACGTAAATAATATTTACATGCTTTGTTCTTTTCATAATAGGATTCTAACTTAGTATAACATTGAAAAGGTAACGTATTGTCATATTTATATTATTCAAGTATTATAGCAATTCTTCTGCTTTAGCAGTGAACATGTTGCTACACGATTTTATTTATCTTACCTACGATTATAATAATGTTATTGATTATTTGTGTAATATGCAAGTGTTACGATGAGAAATTGTATGTCCACGATATCAACAAATAGTGCATTTGCGTTACAGCTTGCAGTCGCTTATCTTGCAATGTACAAACCGTTATTATAAACAAATTCGAGATTGGAAAAAATTAAAGAAAACATGCATTTTCTCTATTAGCCCTTTTAGTGGGACATGGTTTTCAAGATTACGATTGGGCATTGTAAAGACATATAGAGTTATCGCATATTTTCTTATAATGCAACCTACGCGGCAACGATTTTTGATGCAACAATTAAAAATGTCCTATAAATCTGTTGTTGATTGGACTAACTTCTGTCAAGAGGTATGTATAAATTTGATAAATCTCGCGCGAAGTAAGGTTTAGTTTTAAGTCAGAAATAGGTTTGGGTTAGGTTATATTTTTCGGAAGTGGAGTCTCCCTGTAGGGAGGGCAGAACCCACTGCGTTCACGCATACACTTTCCCATGCGTGGACACAATGGATTCGCCCCCCCCCCCCCTACAGGAGGGCTCCACTTCCGGAAGATATAACCTAACCAAAACCTATTTCTGATTTAAAACTAGACCTTGCTTCGCGCAGAAAGTTGCAAATTCATGTGAAATCGTATAATTATAAGTAGTCTTGTTTAAGTAGTCAGAACTTTTTTTTACTAACCAAGCGACGGGAAAGGTCAACGACCTTGACCTCCTTAGAGATTAACGTCAAGATCAACCGGAAGTCATTTGGGATGGGCTGTGTAAAGGTAAACATTTATCTACATAATTGTAACGACAGGGCCGTTACTAAGTAATGTACATAATGTAAATATATATATATATAGTAAGCGGCCATGCGTGGTTATAGCTATATATATATATATATATATATATATAAGCGCGAATCGCGTACATGTGCCACATATACGCGGTTCGCGCTTGTGTGCGTTACCCCTTCCATTGCTGAGCCGTGAGCCGCGGGAGCCGTTTCTGGCATCACTGTATATAAGCCCGGCCGGCCGAGATATCGGGATCAGATCCCATCCTGCGATCCGACTCCTGATATCTAACCAGTTACCTCTTGGGGCTAAGGCTTATCTTAGCTCTGCCGGGTTTCTCTGACTTTTGCTACCTTACGGGCCAAGACTTCTCTTGGCCCCGCCGGGTTTCTCCGATTCCTGCTACCAGCCCGGGCTGAGGTTTCTCTTAGCCCCGCCCGGTTTCTCCAGTCTCCGTTGCCAAGGCAGCGCACGACGTGACACTCGGGCCTGCCGGCAATACCCAGCCGCCTAGTCTGACCCTAGCTCTTAAGTGCATGTAAATACCGCGCCGTAGCCATGAGCCTGCTAGTAATAAGTCTGTTAACTATAAGTCCGCTCGTTCTAGTCGCGCCGTAGCCATAAGCCTATTAGTAATAAGCCTGTTAACTATAAGTCCGCCCGTTAAGCCTGCTAGTAATAAGCCCGCTCGTTATAACCGCGCCGTAATATTCAGTCCGCTAGT
Organism: Formica exsecta; assembly: GCF_003651465.1. Classification (NCBI taxonomy): domain Eukaryota; kingdom Metazoa; phylum Arthropoda; class Insecta; order Hymenoptera; family Formicidae; genus Formica; species Formica exsecta. The sequence goes on along the minus strand of NW_021852745.1, from coordinate 296,294 downwards.
AATAAGTCCGCGCCGTAATAATAAGCCCGCGTGTAAATAAAACCGTCGCAGATATTAAGCCATGCCCGCTTTGCACTTCTCGCTGCACGCCGCTTTGCGCCGACCGCTTCCCGCTGCACGCCGCCTCGCGCCTTGGCACCAGCTTGCCGCCTAACGCACGGTGACCGACATCGCCTGGCCCTGCACGCTACTCTGTATATATCTATCTTTATCTAAATAAACTATGTTTTCTGCACAACCTGTGTTCACGCAAGCTTGAGTCTCCCCTCCTCTCGAACCCGGACACCGACAAGCAGATCTGAGCGTCGAGCGAGGTGACCGCGTTACATAATTTATAAACAACATTATTACCATATTTCTCTTCTTTGACTAGTGCTTTCTATTTCAGGCTCTAACCCTGATGCTTTCAATTCAATTGTATATTTAATATTTTTGATACAAATCCTACAAGACTCGTTTTGCTATATTAACATAAACATGCAACTCATTGTTTAGCCATTTGTCAGTTAACCTAAAAATATTAATTATGCATTAATTACATTTATATATAAAATATAAATAAACATTATATACATGAATGCGTGTTCGCGCGTATAATTACCAGCTTATCGTTATCGAAAACATGGTCAGCCAAAATCTCCGAATATTCCTTCAATAACTTTCCATAATCATTTTCCAACAATGTATTTATCACAAATATATTAATTGATAATGCACAGATTCACTCAAGCATTGTGTGTAAAGCATTCGCTCAGTTTTGCAAATATAATCTAACTTTGCTCAATATGACATCGATTACAAGAAATCACTTCTCTTTCTTGCACTATTCCGCGTTAATAATTTCTTTTCACTTTATCACTTTTTTTCCTTGTGTTGTTGCACTATTCCGCAATATTCTCATAACCATTAATCATTTTATCACTATTCTTCTTATCGCATTATACTTCGCGCGTACTCTTATAAAATATAAATATTATCTCACACTCATGCATACACATTCACATATAATTTTGTTCCTTAAAGCGTTTTGCACATCAAGCGAATAATCGTACATGAGCGATATAAACTCCGCTTGAGGTACAAAATCGCTTTGCGTGTGTGTGTGTGTGCGAGCATACGTACGTGAGTCTGAAACTTATCCTGAAAACCAAAAGTGTCACAATTCTGGTATACGATTATTATTTTTCAGGATTGACTGCATTAATCTTATTCAAACTCATCGCAATCGAAAGCTTGTATTCACATTATATAATAAAAGTGCCATTAGATTTTTGATTACGGCTGTAGTACCTAAAATGTCTTAATCAAAAATTTTATTTGATGTGATTTGAACTCTGAATAAGCTACTTGGTAGCGCCGCGACCGCTGTAGGCAAAACTGTTGACAAGCCAGTAAGTATTTTTTTATATACTTGGCGTTGCGACGCTATCGCGTCGCTTGATAGTTGTTGCGCCTTTTCATTGACTCATCCTTCCTCGAGTCTGGATGTAACATATACATATAGGCGTTAGATAAACATTCCGTGTCACCCGAGTGGAAATTTAAATTTGCATTCATCCATCAATACGTGTCTTATATTGTCCCTATCTAGTAATGTAACGCTTACAATTAGAAGTTCTAGATACTCGACAAATATATTGTCTCAGCTAGCTTAGGAAAATTATCTAGTTAGCATTGTTTAGGCAGCTACCAGACCATTATAAATTGTTTTTACAAGGTCATATATACAGGGTGTCTATAAAGTCTGTCCCCATCTCCTATATTTTACCGAAACAGCTCAAAAATATGAAAAACCGCGAAATATGTGTTCAATCATTTCGTGAGGCTACTCTTTTAAGAGGGTTGGGGGACTTGTCTCACCAAGGGGGTGCCCCAGGGGGATCCAACTCAAAAATTTCAAATGGAACCCCTCCATATCGTGTATAAACCCCTACATGTAGTATATTGTTTAAAAGAGTACAAAAAAAAGAAATTTTTTTACGCAAACCGGAGGTTGATACGTTGACCCGTTCGGGAGTTATTTAGGGTCAAAGTTCGAAAAAGCCAATTTTCAAAAAACCGTTTTTGAAAAATCCTAATTTGGAAAATCCTAAAAAAACATTCAAAGTGTGAAAGTATTCGTCTTTTTAAATCTTTTCCATAAAAAAATTCAGATTTGACCTAGATTTCATTAAAAAAAAAAATTTTTTGGCGTCATCTTGAATTTAACAGTTTTTTGCAAACCCTTGAAAGAAAACCAAAGTATTTTAATAAGATTTTGATAATTAATTCAATATTTTTAGAATGAAACTTAGGATGTGGTAAAAAGATAGCTCTATCTATCAAATCTATAACTATTCCTTTTTTCTGGCAAAGAGAATGCTGCGACAAAAAGTTCAGATACTTTCTAGAAAAAGTTAATTTGTGAAACCAATCAAATATTATTTGGTTCTCATGCAAAATAATGGTGACATCTAAAAAATTTAATCTGTTTCCCTCACTCTTCTCAACCGTAAATTGGAATCGCGGATGGAAAGAATTAAAAATATTTAATATATGGTTAACCATAGAGAGGACGGGACCGCACAAGTGTTACATTATCCGCATAGCTTACAAATAAAGGAGAGAATCTCAATGCCCCAAGCGCCTTACTCTCCATGTCCTGCAAAACAATGTCAGTGATTTATATATGTGACAGCGGAGAGTCTATGGATATTCCAAGATGGTTGATAAAAAATTGTTGATACACCATTTCGTTAAATGTGAAAATTGTTGAGTTTAGCACAAACCTAACCGCTAAAAGAAATTCAAATTTTGGTTGCAGTTATCCGAGATGTGATTCCATCTATGCGAAATATTATCTAATGCTAATTTTATCTGTATATTAGTGTTACGTCCAGACTCGAGAAAGGATGAGTCAATGGAAGGGCGCAACAACTATCTTTTATTATCCCGAAGTCAAACGTCTCGTGGCGTTTGGAATCGGGTCGAACGAACCGACAGCTCTGAAAAGCAGGTAAACGACTGACAATGAGTCGCTATTACGCTGGTTATTCAGACGTTCGTTCGGTAGTCCCTTTTCGGTAAAAGAATTTAATCTCTTTTACACGGGATGGGACCAAGTGCGATCGTTCGACTAGGGATGAGTGGGGGTTAATAAAGAGTTATTTTTTTATTTAAATTAACAAAGTATAAATCTATTCATTTTTTAAAATAAATGATAGATATTGTACATGATTATATAAAAATAAAAATAAAAACTGTTGATTATGTGTGTGTATCTTAATTCGCGGGTGTTACATTAATACGGAGGACATCAGTCAGAATGCAAGGGAAAGATTCTATCGTTAACATTTCGGTTCTGACTGGTTAATACTGTAACGATGCACCCCCCATCGTTACTCGGCACGTAGACCAACCGGAAGTCTGCCGCCCGGCGAACACCAGCCGGGCATTGGCAGAGGTGCCTAGCGCCCTTTTTAATACTCTCAGTACCGCCGTGGAATAAACAACCGTACGGCCGTTATATGGCCGCCGTTACGGAAAACCGAGCACAGCCGAGAGCTGCCGGAAGATCCCGAGCGTCACCCGTCGAAACGCCGCGACGTTTCGCCCAGGGAAAACGACGCGTTTACCGTAATAATTACCCGCCGAAAACAAGGCGTCGTTATCCCCACCCGGGGGCGAACGACGCAATTACCGCTAGACGCTCGGGTATAAAAAGGCAGCATTTCGACATCTCATTACCAGAACGATTCCTGAATCCTCTCGAGCAGTACGCTTCGAGCTACGATACCAGATCCGATCCTAGAAGTCGCAGAAAACGACGGAACATGAGATTGACGCGTAGGCAGTCTCCACCGAGCATTCTCGGTCTCCTTGCCGCTTGCGAAATCCTCACGAAAGTCCGACCTAATCAACGAAAACGGAGAGTTCGCCGCTCTCTTAGATTCGGTCTAAGATCCGACCGCTACCGCTAAACGGACCGTGGGCCGGCGCGTTCGCCGCCCCGTCGAGGCTTCTCGACTCCAACTAGCTATCCTCGATCCGCGTACGGAAGCAGGGACGGAGAGTTCTCTACCCGATCGAGGATCCTCAATCTCCGGCCGCCTCCTCCCCGCTCATCTGGGAATACGCGGATAAAAACACGCAAACGCACCGACACGGTTTTACCATGATCCCGCAATTATAATCGCGCCGAAATACTTAGCCGCGTCACACGATATTATTCCGCGCGCCGTCACAACAAACACGGCCTTGCCGTACACGCGCCGATCAGCCGCGCCCCGTTTCTTGCGCGTCTCGCGCGCTGTCAAAATAAACACGGCCTCGCCGTACGCCGCCGAATACCATAAGCGGTTCGATACATCGAACATCGCGCACCGACTAACGAACGCGAATTAAGTCTAACGCGTTTCATTATCCGCCGCGCGTTAGCTTTACGAAATATAAACCGATATCGTCATATTGTAACTTGACCATTGCCGAAAGAGGCGAATAAATACGCTACATTTCAACTCAAGCTTTTCGTGTGTCTCACCTTTTCACGAGCCCTGATCCCGACCGAGTTCATCCGCGCGCTCGCAAAAAGTAACCCCGTTACAATACAATATAGAAATATATATGATTAAAGGATAAAAAAGTAAAATCAAAATCAATATGTTTAAGTCAATAAATGTATATGTTAAGAACGGTCAGAAGTATAAAATTGGTCGCTCGCATATGCGTTAGATTAAGATCAGGATTTAAAATTTTCTAAGACTTATTGCCGGAACGGGTTGATGATTTAAAAGAATGAAACATTCTTCGGAAAGTTTTGATCTAAATAAGAAACAAGACAAAAAGAAGGAAAAGAAAAATTAGTCAATTAAACTTACTTTTTTAAATAGTAATTAAATAGTAAAACAGAGGTGGAGGGGTGGCGAATTTGTACGGTGTTCGCTCTGTGTCTCATGTCGGCAGCCCGATATTCGATTCGTGGTTGCTCTGGAGATGATGCCAAGTGAGGACACTGGTTGCACAAGTGCCTAACTTGCGAATTACGGTGCAAAAGCACAGAGTAAGACTGCGTGAAGCTGAAGACCGGAGAATAAGTGTCTGAATGTCCCTTCGAGTCCTCTTTTTATAGTTCTTTTTTCAGGGGTGTATTCTAATTCTAAGAGTGGGAATCTTCCAAAACTTCAACAAATTGAAATTGCGCAGAAGTGGGGATTTTTCACCTTAACGAATTAAAAATTGTGCCAGTGTCCTCATTAAGCGGGGTGTTTCTCCTACTTTTCGAGTTTTTACCCGTGGTGATTGTCGATTGGTGATCTCGATATCAGTTCAAAGTCCCTTGAACATTAACTTTCCCGGCGGACCCTTGCGCACGTGATCTGATTAGAAGAAATCTTACTTTCTTATGATTATTTTTATCGATATTAATGTAGCTATATTTATTGAATATTTCGTTACGGAAATTTTATCATTATTGATTCGGTTATATTTGTCAGATATTTCGTTAGAAGGAATTTTATTATCTTTTCGGTATCATTTTATTCTTTCGCCGGAAAATTCTACTGCAAAGGGTATCTACTGATTTTTATTTATTTCTACGCGACCGGCGCGGTTTCGTCACTGGTCTTCTTGCGTCTTTCTCACGGTTATTTATAAATATAGATATTGACAAGTGACTAAATGTTTAAAGAAATGTGTGGCGCAAGATGCTCTATTTACTGGACGGTTTATTTTTATCACCAATTGACGATCGTTGCCGCAACGTCGCGGAAGGAAGGAATCGTGGAGTCGCCAGGACGTAAATAATATTAGTGAAAAGAAAGATAATATCTAAAGAGATTAAATGGAAGTTATTACTAATATGTATATATTGAAAGGTTTTTTAACCAATTCAAAACTGTTGGAGACGTGACTAAAAGTTAATGGAAAACTTTTATGTATTATACGATGAAGGAAAGAAGCCAAGTGATATAAAAGTCTCTTTAAAGAGGAAACTATTAATCTGAAAGGACAAGCAGACTTGTTAATCTTAGAGAGACCATAGGTCCTTGGCAAAACACCGTCGCTACAATAAAGAGATCTATATGTAGAGATAAAGTTAGAATTCTTCCATCTGGTTAACATGTCTCGTAATCTAGACGTAAGTTTTTTAATAGGATTTTTTGTAATGGCATTATAAGTCTTTGTATCACTAAGTAAATTTTCCATTTTATTCAGATATTGATCTTTATCAAAAGTAACCGTGATATTCCCTTTATCAACACGTATAAGAATCAAGTTCTGATTTTCCTTTAGAAATTTTTTGATAAAAGAAACTAGACGATTGATATTGTCATTAAATTCACATTTTGGCATGGAGTAAAAAGGAAGATTGTTAGTAATGTGCCGAGCGATTTCTTATTTGTGTTTTAACCGGAAGTTTTTTTAGGTTGTTCTCAATGTTTTTAATAAACTTCACTGTTAGCTTATCAGTGTTAGAGACTGGAAAACTAAAGTTTTCCCCCAGCTGAAGAAGAACCTGAATATCATTTGGAATGATGGTTGAAGATAAATTAATGAACCATTTTTCATTAATATGTGATAAAGATTGTTGACTACCACTAAAAAATTGGAGGTCGACTCTGACTTCTATCTTATTAGGTGTATGTTATGAGGATGATTGAACGGTTTGAAAAAAAACTCGGCATTTTATCAATTGCTGGAATTGAATGTACTAGAGGTATGCTGCAAAAATATTGTACAGGTTTAATGTTTTTAATCTCAATGTTTTTTTTATTTAGCCGATAGATAATTAAGTTTCTTGTTAATTTTGTCATGTTGACCGACATAATACGAATACACTTACGAATACGAGGCCCACTTTGTCTAATAAAGAATGAAATGCAGAGCGTCAAAAGAATGAAACGGTATATAGCCTGAGAAAGTTTAAGGTTTTACTAATTTTCTATAAATTAGTTGGCGCCCATCCTTGTCATTTGATATTATTTAATACCATTTAATCAGGTTGTGAGTTCTAACACGAACCCGGCCGCGTTAGATGTGGACTATTTCATATTAATTCAATATAATAAATTCATTAAAATAATTCGTTGAATAATTAAGTCAAATAATTAATAAAACTATAACAATAAAATAGCCTGTCTCAGTATACTTTTATATTGTACATTTTGTATATTTCCACATGTTATATTATTTAAAATTATTTCCTCTTTTCTCTTTTTTGAAATTAGGGCGTAGATTTGCTTACTAAGACAGTCCACTTGCTTGCATATAATAGTCAAAGAAACATTATGCTAGATTATCACACGCACGCATGCGCGCACACACACATGCGCGCGCGCGCACACACACACACACACACACACACACACACATACATAAACACATACCTCTAACAATGGTGTCATCACTATGAATCCTTTTACTGCTTTTCCACTTGCTTGCATATAATAGTCAAAGAAACATTATGCTAGATTATCACACGCACGCATGCGCGCACACACACATGCGCGCGCGCGCACACACACACACACACACACACACACACACACATACATAAACACATACCTCTAACAATGGTGTCATCACTATGAATCCTTTTACTGCTTTTTCCAACGTCGTCAGACTATTTTGGATTTCTGCCAAGAGATCGTTATATCTCTCTAATTCTTGGACTAATACTGTATTCATTGATTCTATGTACGTGATTGGATAACGCTTTTGCGCTTCTTCGATGTCAAATAAATCTGGTATTCTTTCGTATATATCCTTTTTCATATTCAATAAAATTTCATCTTGCTTTCTGACATCGCCCACGATTACGGCACTCCGTATTAATGTCATAGAATCGAATAAGCTTGCTGTGAACTCGAGATTGCGAGTTATGCTCGCATTTACATGGAGACCAAACACTTCCGGTGATGGAATTAGGGGAATCGATTGTATATGTTTTACGTAATCTTCATAACCATGTCTGTGATATATTTTTATTCACATAAACATTTATACATATTTACATATCATGCCTAATATCATATACGAAGTATTGTGATCTTATATGATAAGATATCTTATCTTAATGATAGATTCTCTGACATACTCTGCTTTTTTTAATGCAAAGAAAGAATTTATTTTTGAATGATTTAAATTTTTATTTTTAAAATAAATTTATTATTAAATTTTTGAGTTATAAAACAGAAAATTTTTACTTTCTGAAAATATGGATTTAATTTTAGAAATGAGCATTTCAATCGAGATACCAATAATTTTTTTGGGATAGTTAGTTATTCCAACCACCTCATCGATTTTATCGCTATTTAAGTATGTTGTAGGTTGTAGGGGAAATTGTTCTGAATAATTCTACGCAAATATCCAGTGGGGGACGGCATTGGTTTAGGAGATATAACAAATTAAAATTTGACAATTTTAATGCTTTTCCTTATGCACCCACCCCGCCGGTAGGCAGAGTGGACCTCGCTTTACAATGTAGCATGTACTTTGTAAGTATTGACAACATATGTCAAGATCAAAGTCATTGGGGCTGGGTCCCCTATTCGCTATATTTACCGGTATTTTAAACTGGTATTAGAAAAATAGTGAAGTTTGTATACACCGTAGTAACAAGAAGAAGTTTATGGTCGCATTAATTAAAGAATAGTTATACAGTCATAAATATTTTGTCAACAATATAGGTTTCACCTATCTTTCGCAATTCGTTAACAGCTTTCAGTGTGTGCGTGCGTGGGTGCGTGTTATATTGTTTTTTATATAATATTATTATTGCAATGTATGTGTGAATCATAAATATCTTTGATTAAGAAAATATTGATTTCTTAGAACATGAAATAAATTCTATTTTCTATTCTATTTTTCGAGCTTAATCAGAGAATCAATCAATCATTTAAATTAAGACGATGAATTATATCTTGTATAATAAGTACTTTTTCGGTATGGTATACTCTGGACCGATATCTACAAACGAATAGTTCGGATTTGCGATTACGTCCGGATTGAAAAAATCCTTTAGAATGGTGATGAGACACCTTCTATCTCTCTCATCCGTCACTCGACCTCCGTAATTACATTCACCTGTAAGATATGTGATTGCCTTGAACGGTACTTGCTCATAATTCTGAACAAACATTTTGAGCTGTTGGGCGGATATTTGAAAATCAGATTCGTTGAAATCTAAAAAAAAAAATCGATGCTGGAAAATTCTAGATATGAGATAAAAATGTCAATTAACCAAGTACTAATTACAAACCATATCGAATATTCCAGCCTTGGGGACCATAACTTCGTCGTTCCTGGACTACCGCGTGGAAGAAACATAAAGCGTATAATAATTTGAAGAATGTTTTTTTCTTCAACGGATCTTTCTCCAAAGATTCCATCTCTTTCGCTCCTTCGACCAAATAAGATCTAAATAACGAAAAAATATTTGTTATTCTTATTTAATAATATTACTAAATAATTGATGTTAGAATAGTTAAAATACGTTTTGTTTAATATTTGCTTTATACAAGATGTTTCATAAATAATGAATATAATATTGACAGATTATCACAGTTCAACAAAAAAAAAAAAAAGAACTGGTTCTTCTAGATTTTATTACTTAATACGACATCGGCTTCCAAGTAGCTCTATTATAATAGAATAAATATACATCCACACTGAAACTGTGTATTCTTTTTGTCATTCTAAGTCAAAAAGTCTTAATACACTAATGCGAGAAAAGCATTGTTATTTTATTTAATAACTGCTTCCGATTGACTGGCTTATCCGCATAGACTAGAGATTTAAAAAAAATGAATATCGGCATATTCTTCAGACTTTTTGACTTAGAATGACACAAAGAATACACAGTTTCAGTGTGGACATCACGTTGCGGGACACCCTGTATGTAAATATATATATTTATTCTATTATAATAGAGCTACTTGGAAGCCGATGTCGTATTAAAGTAACTCATAAAGGTGCTTTTCTTGCATTAGTGTGAGAAATAACTAATTTTGCATTTTTCGCTATAACTTCGAAACAAGCGACTTTAGGGCATATGTGTATTAAGACTTTTTGACTTAGAATGACACAAAGAATACACAGTTTCAGTGTGGACATCACGTTGCGGGACACCCTGTATTTATTAATACAATGTACATATACATTTGGCAATTTATTATTATTATAAGAAATTGAGGTTACATAGTGTGGTGTAAAAACCATTGTTACGATCATAAAAATCATTTCAATGACATTTAAAAATACGTATATTTGCATTTGCAAATATTATTAAACGAGTCTTTAACAGGCTTATTTATTAACGGTAATTGATGTAATCTTAACTTTTAATGCAACTTAACCTCAAACCTTTTGCAGTTTAATAGTTTTCGCACGCAGGACGCGGAAACGCTTGCCACGCGGCAAGAAGCGACTCTGTAACTAATAAGCATGTCGTTGTTCCGGGAGCGTCCCGTTTGACCACGTTGATATTGACCACGGTCCCGATTGGCCACGTTGAGATTGGCCACGTTGCGATTGACCACATTGCGATTGACCACGTTGATATTAACCACAGTCCCGATTGACCACAGTCCTGATTGACCACGGTCAATATTACCGTGGTCAATCGGGACCGTGGTCAATATTACCGTGGTCAATCGGGACCGTGGTCAATATTACCGTGGTCAATCGGGACCGTGGTCAATCGGTACCGTGGTCAATCGGAACGTGGTCAATCGGGATCGTGGTCAATCGGGACCGTGGTCAATCGGAACTGTGGTAAATATCAACGTGGTCAATCGGGACTGTGGTCAAATCAGGACAGTGGTCAATCGGGACCGTGGTCAATATCAACGTGGTCAATATCAATGTGGTCAATCGCAACGTGGTCAATCTCAACGTGGTCAATCGGGACCGTGGTCAATATTAACGTGGTCAAACGGGTACCACTCCGTTGTTCCGTGTAAGAAATAGACGTTCATTGGCTACCGCGTCACTCTTGCCGCGTGGCAAGCTTTTCCGCGTCCTATGTCTGCAAGAACTAACACTATTCATTATTCATGGAATTTTATAATAATTATTGTTCTTGTATTCTGTTGCAGTGTTGTAGTGTTATCTTCCAGTGCAGAGGAGAGCACAGAGTTCTGAATTTGACAGAAAATATCCTTTTGTTGTTCGGAGGCCGTATCGAGTTTGAAAAGAGTTTAGGATTACAACAGATTAATTGAAGAAAAAGAAAACAGCCTTTACAACAAAAAAGTTTTATTATTAGGTGAGTGAATGACAAAAAGTTATATAAACTTGTTCATATAGGCTGTGTTCCAATATTTATTGCTGACACTGAAAATCTGAAGTATGTGCAACATTAACTGTAGATTTTCAGTATGGACAGTGAATATGAGAACATTTAACTTTGTACTCTTATGTTTTATATGTAAGCAATAATGAGATATGTAAGTAATAATTACTGTTTTTTTAAATTATGTTACAGAATTGTTGTGTTGCGTTCTATCATTTTTGGGACGGTTCTAACTTAAAGTAGTAAAGAACGTTCTGACAGCAAAGATAGAAGCTTCATTCATTAGATAAGTATGTAATGAAATGTTTAAATTGCTTATGTAGGCTGCGTATTAATATTAATTGTATGTAATATTAATGTGTTGAGTACTGAAAATCTAACAGTCGATTGTGTATTTTGAAACGAAGTGAAAATTACAAAAGTAAACAGATTTACTAGATTTCGATAAATGAAATCGTAGATACTCTAATGAATTTCCTCACTTTTGTAATTTTCACATCGTTTTAAGATACACAATCAACCCCCTAAAGTATGTATAACATGTAGATTTTCAACATTAATAATGCATATGCGAACACAGTCATACTTAACTTTGCACTATTACGTTTGATATGTAAGTAAGTATGTAATTATTATTTTTTATTATGTCGCAGTATTGCTGTGTTGCATTGCATCCTCGAAACGGTTCTCACGTAGTGTAAAATAGTACAGAACATTCTGACAGCAGAGACAGAAGAATTATTCATTCATTAGGTAAATATGTAATGAAATGTTTAAATTGCTTATATAGACTGCGTTCTAATGATTATATGAATAGTGTGCCAGAAAATATTGCTTATGAATATAGGTTATGTTTTTATTTTACTTCAAGTTATTTGCTTTATAATAGGTCTGTTTTTTATAGCTAATGTGACTGCACTAGTTCAAAGTTTATCTTTTTTACACTACATTGTGAAAGGAAAAAGATAAACTCTGAATTAATGCAACCAGTTCAGTTATAAAGAACAGACCTTTTTGTTTCGGGAATGTACTTATTGCAGTGCGCATCTTTAAAACCTTTTATAATATAGGTATAAATTATAGAAAATAAATTGTCATAACATATATCAGCAAAATGAAAAGTCCGGGGCTATTCCAAAATAAGAAATGTATCAGAATGCAATTTTAAATGTGCATATGTCTATAATCTATAAAAACATATATCTTGCACAAATTTTGTTATTTTTTATTTTTATTAATTTTTGTATAATAAATTGAAGCATTATAAAGAGCGAAATTTTAATTACAATAAAAAATTAGTATTACAAATACAAAACGATTTTCAGAATGGACTGTGATAAGAAAAACAACAGGCTATATTCGGATAGGCATATTCGTCGTCTAGTCAAAAAAAGAACTACTTTCGATTTGAACAGAATTTGTGGTAAATCATTAGCGGTCTCGGAAAGAGAACTTTGTAAGAAAATTTGCAATAGTAACGAAGAACAAGTAGATGGTTGCACAGATTTCAGAAATAACAATTTGTGCCTGTGAAAAATTTCCTTCCGCTTGTAGTTCGAATCAATTACTTATTCCGTCAATAGACGGTTGCGTCGATGATGTAAATACTATATGTGATGAATGTTTGTGTATTTCACCAAGCAATAATGAATCTTTGAGCGAAGATGAACAATTTGATATTGAGAAATTACATAGCGATAGGTTCGTAACAGATATTATCACATGGGTAAAAGAATGTAAACCTCCAGGAAAGTCAGTCGATCCACTTCTGCAAATTTTAAGAAAACATACAAATGCGGCTTTTTTGAAACATTGTAGGACTCTTCTTAAAACTTCTACATATACAAAAGTAAATGTTATTGACAAAGGCCAATATTGGCATTACGGATTAGAAAAAGCAATTATACGTCTGTTAATGAATTGCGCGCAAACAGATTATTCAGAAAATAGAAACATTAATCTTTTGATAAACATTGATGGGGCTATATTGGGAAAATGTACAGAAAAAAGTATGTGGCCAATTTTGTGCTCTGATACTGTTTCGAAAAATGTAGCTATAGTCGGTATATTTTACGGAGAAAGAAAACCTAGCAATTATAATGCATTTCTCGATAAGTTCGTACACGAAGCAATTGACTTAATTAATAATGGCATTCTTTTTAATAATTATCGTTACAATGTTAGATTGAAAGCACTAATGTGTGATGCTCCTGCTAAAGCATATGTCTTGCAAGTAAAAAATCATACCGGGTTTAATAGCTGCACAAAATGCATTGTCGAAGGTGAATTTTTCGACAATAGAGTGACTTTTCGAAAAGGTGCAAATAAAATCTTAAGAACAAATGAACTGTTTAGAAATTACGCCTATAATTTGATTACCAATTGGGTGAAACTATTCTTACACAAATTCCACATTTTGATTTTGTTAGAAATGTTCCACTCGATTACATGCATTTGGTATGTTTAGGAGTAATGAGAAAATCATTACTTTTGTGACTAAATGGACCACTTATTGTCAGGCTCACCGCGAATGATGTAAACAAGATATCTGATGCATTAATTGAGTTAAGGAAAATTATACCATTTGATTTCAATAGAAAACCAAGAACGCTAAAATATATGAAATTGTGGAAAGCAACAGAATTACGCCTTTTTCTTTTATATTTAGGACCGGTAGTTTTGAAAAATATATTACAAAAAGAATTGTATGAGCACTTTTTATTTTTACATATTACAATCACAATTTTAGCAAGTCCTACTTTTTCTTCCGACCCTTCAAATATCACGTACGCAGAAGATCTGCTCCGGCATTTTGTCGAACAATTTGAGATGCTTTATGGAGTGTAATACATTAGCCACAATGTGCATAATTTATTGCATCTTGCAGCAGATGTTAGGCAACATGGACCGCTGGATAATTTTAGTGCTTTTCGTTTTGAAAATTACATTGGTATATTAATGAAATATGTTAGGAAAGGTGAAAAACCTTTGCAACAAATAGCACGGCGGATGGTAGAATATGATTTGCCTTTGAGAAATGTAAAAATGAAATGGACTCGAAAAACGTCATCATGATGGTTCTTTAGATGTACATTTCAACATCTTGTATGTAAAACAATATAAAATTATGCGTACTAGCAATTTTTTCATTAATTGTAATGGTAACGAAAATGGATGCTGTTTACTGAAAGATGAAACAATTATTGAATCAATTAATTTTATTAAACATCGAAATATATCATACATTGTTGGAAGACAGTTACTTTCTTGTGGTATTCTATATTCAGTTCCGACTGATTCTTCAGATATTGTAGTTGTAATAGTCGAAAGAAAGCATGAAATTAGATCGTGGCCATATTCTAATGTAAAACTTAAAATTACGAAAATACCATATAATGTTAATAAATTTATCGTTTTCCCTATTCTTCATACTAATATTTAAAAAAGAATGTGTTGCACACAGAGATATGTAACAAAAAATGTAGTGACAGTACAAATTTATTTATCTTTGCGTCGCTAAAGATGGCTCAAAGCAGAACCGAAACGTACGATTTTTTAATTGTGTCAATCATTAATCAATTAATTATTATTAACTCACGCACAATTAATCGCATTAGACTATCAGAGCCTATTTTTCTTTGTAATTCGTTAATTTTAATATTAAGAGTCTTTATTTAATAATTTATTGGGAAAATTTAGTGAAAACTATATCTTACACTTATCACATGCTAAAAAGATTTGTATTATATATTGTATTATATTATTTAAAATTATATGTTCAATTTTATAATAAAAATACATATTTATGATTGCTTCGTGACTCTTTGTGACATTCCTTGAATATTTCAATCATATATATAGAACATTTCATGTGGCACATAAAACACGCTCCACTTACACTAGCAGTGTTTAAAGAAAAAACATGATTGATCTGTACAGCGCTTCAAAATATTTGTAGCACGGAATGGACCTTAGCCTAAATTATTAGTATCATGAGTGTAATCTGAACATATTGTTTCACATTTATTTCTGATCATATTTGCAAATTGTGTGTATGAAATGTAATTTTTGTAATATAGAAAATTTTCGCACTTGTATAGATTAAGGCAATAGTGACTCAACAGAGATATGTCCAAAAATGTATAGCATAGTCCAGTTTGAAAACGGTATTATAGCAGTGCCAAGTTTATGGGTTAATGCTGAAAAGTTGACATGCAAATGGCCTCCTTATTCAAATGCTGATATTGAAAGAGCCATTACTGATATTGATGAAGTTTAGGAAGATTGGAGCACGTTATCCATTATTAGAGTGTTCGGAAAATCAGTTTGTAAGTAGCATTTTTTTATCTTTCTTTGCGAATATTGCACAAAACAACTATAACTGCATTATAATTCCTTAATTTATTTTCAATATTGCATTCAAGATGATTAAAAAACTGCGAAAGAGAAAGTTCGATTAGCTGAAATGGTATCCGATTGTGACGACGATGAACAGTTGAAAAAAAAGTAGACACGAGAGAAAAAAAAAGCAATTGATTCAACGAGCGAAGACGATGATGAGGGATCACAGGACAATAAAAAAACAAGAATAAGTCTTGGAATAAATCAAGAATGCCCACAACTTTAATGTCATTGAATTCTAAAAAAAATGTTCTCGACAATGAAGATTTGATTATTAGTGATGGTAATACACTGTCCTTTTTGGAGTAATTATGTCACAAATCATGTACACAAAATGAAAAATATTTTTCGGTTTAGCAGAAATATATGAACAATCAAGGAACTGCACAAAAGGAAGTACGCAAATCCCTTCGAAATCGAGAAATTGCATTTTGCCGGAAAGTTTATCCTTTCGTTACGATACAAATGTTGTTAATAATGTCACTGATGATTTTGGTACGTTTTTTGTCCTTATTATAGTTAATATATCATATACATGATACATAGAACATTATAACAAAAAGAAAACGTAATTATAATAGGCAATTAGAAGCCAGTAGAGTGTGTAGGGCGCAAGAGAATTTATTTGAAAAATTATATATAATAATAATAATCGCGAACGTTTCGGTCTTTTTTGAGACCTTCTTCAGCGCAAAACATAATAATTATTATTATATATAATTTTTCAAATAAATTCTCTTGCGCCCTACACACTCTACTGGCTTCTAATTGCCTATTATAATTACGTTTTCTTTTTGTTATTATTTCGGAGCTTAATTAATCAATTTAAAATATTATATACATGATACTACTTACTTTTCATTTTTTTTCACCTTTTGCATTGCATTTCTTGCATGTTTTTTTATATAACATTTTTTGAAGAACATACGAAATTCTTCCACAGATGATAAGAGAAATAAAATGCTCACGCAAAGAGAAAATATAAGTCATTTTGTAAAGACGCTTAAGAAAAGTGTAGATGGTGTTAATAGTTCTCGTCACGAAAATAGTATACAGGATTCCGAAATTACTAAAAAACTTAATTACATAATCGGTAATAAAATTATTTGCTATTATTATCACATATGTGTTATTATTTGCAGTACTTAAATGATTATAATCTAATTATTTCTATTATAGCTTTAGAAGAAGAAAATATCAAGAAAAGTAATGCCATATTGCAAGAAATGAAGGAGATACGAAAAGTAATAATCGATTTCCGAGAGAAGAAACATAATGATTCTCCAATACAATCTGTAGAAAAATCTGTGATTAACGAAAGAAACTTGAACGATTTTTTTCCACTTAATGACAACAATGCGCTGCAAGCTATGGAAGAGAATTTGAAAAACAGCGCGTTCCAGAAGGATGTGGTACATTTGTGCTTCTACACAATTTTGATTATATTAAGGTTTCTGCTTCCCTTGCTACAGTCGTCCTTGGGGCCTATTACGGTTCTTAAAACGAAGTGAAAATTACAAAAGTGAACACTAGATTTTGATAAATGAAATTGTAGATACTCTACTGAATTTTCTCACTTTTGTAATTTTCACTTCGTTTCAAAAACCGTAATAGGCCCCCTGGTCTGATAACGTCAGAAGCGAGAAAACGCATGCCAAGAATTCTTGCATTATATACATATTACAATAAAAGATATAGTCACAAAATGACATTAGTGATCAATTCAACACTACTTATTGCAAAATACTTCGAACTGTTTCCTTTTCTTCGAACAATTGTCACAAAATAAACTTTAAAAATGTTATATAAAAAAGCATGCAAGAGAAAAAATAAAACTTTCCTTTTTAATCCATTTTTTTATGATTTTGTTTTCAGTTGAACGTACAACACAAGAATTCTTGGCATATGTTTTCTTATTTTGACATCATAAAACAAGTACAACTTTAGCGAGGAATCAAAAGCCTTAACATAAAATGTTTAAGCATTTATAATTCTTACTTTCAAAAATATGTAATTACGATAATTAAAAGTAACATTATACTTCAGTTATTGATTTCATTAGTTTTGTTACATTTTGTTATTGTAATTGCATATTTAAAGAATCTGTTTTTATAAAGTGTACATGCAAAGTAACGTAGTGAAATTGTTTAATTTGTTTATGGAAACGCAACATTAAAGTAATACACGCTCCTAAAGTTTTGACATTTAAATTGGGGACACCCTGTATATAGAATAAATTTTTATTTATTTAGTGCAACTTGTTAATATTATTATTTTTGTAAGAAATTCCTCCCGCCCTCCCACCACCTCTCTCTCCCTCCCTTTCCCTCTCTTTCCCCCTCTCTCTCTCCATCTCCCTTTCTCCCTCCTTCTCTCTGCAGTGGAGAAGACGTGTCGATACATATATAACAATAAATGACACTATTTTGTACAACTGTTTTCGGTTAAAATATTTATATAATTTTTTATTTTCAATTGGCGCAATTTTTTGGTATCATTATTTTTATAGGATATAAGTAGAAAATTAAAACAACTATTTTGTACACAACTTCTTTTGGTTAAAATATTTTCATAAGTTTTTATTTTCAATAATTTAAAATAACACTATTTTGTACAGATTAAATTTAAATAAGAGTATTTTGTAAATATATATAACACAATTTTTCACAACCAGCGCGTGTACTTGACGCCTTTTTTGTGCAATATCGGACTTTGGCGCATGACAAAATCTATTCGCCTTTGTGAGATAATAAACACGACTCTCTCCCCCTCCATCCCGTCCTCCTTCCCTTCCTCCCT
>NW_021852745.1:249410-277656 GCF_003651465.1 Formica exsecta | reverse complement strand
CCCTCTCTCTCTCTCTGCAGTGGAGAAGACGTGTCGATACATATATAACAATAAATGACACGAAATTAATATCTGCTTCGACAAATAGCAATCGCTTATGAATCGTTAGTTATTAATTATTATAGAGATCGAGTTTCAGATATCTTTTAATAATTTTCGCGATCGCGTATAACAAGATACATATTATAACGACACATGGAGTTGTTGCCTACTCGCTGTCACTGTATGAATGACAACAAAGTGAGACATTCCATACACAAAACAATAGCGCTATATATGCCGCATACCGACACGTGTCTTTGTTTACTTATGTGGCGGCATGATCGTGCGGTGTAATGGGACGTACATATACACATATTCTCTCTCTCTCTCCCCTTCCTCTCCCATTCCCCTCTCCCTCCCACCCGTTCTCCTTCCTTAACTACCTATCTCTCCATCCCTTTCCCTCTCTCGCCCCCCCTCTCTCTCTCCCCCTCTCACTCTCTCCCTCTCTCCCTTCCTCTCTCTGCAGTGAAGAAGACGTGTCAAACATCGCTCCGCACAAGTAATAACTTTTAAACGGTTAAATAGTTACGAGGAGTGATAGAAAGTTATGCAAGTCATAGCGGCATAGACCGGCATTAACCATGAGTGTTATCTAGCCGGGATATGCTGATTTATGGGCGTGAGAAGTGCATTTCCTGTCTGGGACACCAAAGTTTCACACGACAGGTAGACATTAAAGATGGACACAAAAGTGCTAACGTGTGACAGTGGAACAGAGATGACTGATCGCTTACGCTGATATTAGCGGTTTCGGTCGATAATTATCGGCATGGACGATGAATATGCCGAATATCGATGCTCGGCATGTAAAAAGACAATAAAAAATCAGATGGTGACATGCAAGTCTTGCTATCAGGTAAATCGTATTAAGCTGTTTTACCATCCAGGATGTGTAAGCAAACATAGGATTTACGATAGAAATCAAGAATTGGTATCGTGTTCTGGCCCATTTGACAGATTTACAATTGAAAGTGAAGCAGATATGAAGAAGGCATCGGCAGTGCCGGGGGCAGCAGAGATAGGCTAGGATCTACAGGATCTATAGGTTCGTTTACGACGCCAAGTAGTGGAAATAAAATATCAGGAGCGAGTGGATCATCGACTATTGACGTAAAAATAAATCGGCTGGTAAAAATTGTAAAAGAAATAAAAGATGAAACAACATGTAAGAAGGAAATTAAAATGATGGTCAAGGAAATAGTTCGAGAAGAATTGGAAAATGTTAAGCAGGAACTGCTAGAAGAGTTGAGAAGAATGATACAGGGGGAAGTATGTGGATCAACAGGAGAAATACAAAGGAGCTATAGTGAAGCGGTTAAAGAGAAAAAAAAGAGAATGTTATAATTATCAAACCCAAGATTAAACAGGAGAGTGAAGTTACAAAAAAATTGATAAAAGAAAATGTAGATATCAAAAACATGACGATGGGAATAACGAAGCTAAAAAAAGGAAGCAAGGGAACAGTGATCATGGGTTGTAAAACTGGAGAAGAAATGAAAACGTTGAAAGCCACAGTGCAGGACAAACTAGGAGAAAATTTCAAAGTTACGGAATCACCGCAGATAACGCCCAAAATAAAAATTATCAATGTCAGCGAAGAAGAAATGAGATTGGATGATGATGACTTAATAACTACAATCAAGAAGCAGAATAGAATTGATGCAATAAATGATGGATTCCAAATGCGAATAGTGAAGAAAATAGTTAAAGAAAAAAGAAATGATAATAATCAACTTAGAAGAAGAGAAAAAGAAGAAGGTTCGATAATAATTGAAGTAGATGAAGAAACGCATGAATTGATGTTGAAAAAAGAGAAACTAAATGTAGGATGGAGAAAATGTCCTATATTCAATCACATTAATGTTAAAAGATGCTTTAAATGCTGGGGATACTATCATATTGCAAAAAAATTGTACGCGAGATGAAACATGCCACAAATGTGCGGGAAATCATAAAGCGATTGAATGCACTGCAACAAAGAAAAAATGTGTAAATTGTATGTTTAAAATTCGAACATACAACCTGAAGATAAGTGATGAACACGACGCCCTTAGCCCAGAATGTCCAACATTTAAAAGGGCGATACAAGAGGAGAAGAGGAGAGCCGGCTGGGAAGATGCGAAATAGCAACTACAGAAGGAAGCGGAAATAATATTGTATACAAACGCGCAAAGTTTGATGGCGCATAAAGATGAGATACAACATCAGATTATGAAGAAAATAAATCCGGCATTCGTAGCGTTATCAGAGACAAGATTGACTGCTGAAATTGAAGACAGTAAAGTGAACGTACCAGGTTATAGTATAATTAGATGCGATGCTGAAAATAGAAATACAGGAGGGGTTGTTTTATATATAAGGGATGATGTTAAATATGAAATAGTATTAGTAAAAAAATTAGAATCGAATTGTTGGTGTGCTGCGATTGAGGTGAAAGAAAAATTGTATAGAGGAATAATAATGGTAATATATCATTCACCGAGTGCATCGCATGGTGATTTCGTGAGATTTCTGGAGGATATAATAGAAGAGTTAATAATACGGGGAGAATGTATGATAATAGGAGACTTTAATATAGATATTATGTTAGATTCGTTTTATACAAGGAAGTTACAAACGACAATGTTGAGCTTAGGCATGAAACAATATGTAAATAAACCGACGAGAATTACGAAAGATAGTAAAACAATTATAGATTTAATTTTTGCTAATAATAAAATAGAAATGCAGGTAATGCATGAACCTAAAATAACGGACCACTAGGAGAAAATTTCAAAGTTACGGAATCACCGCAGATGAAGCCCAAAATAAAAATTATCAATGTCAGCGAAGAAGAAATGAGGTTGGATGATGATGACTTAATAACTACAATCAAGAAGCAGAATAGAATTGATGCAATAAATGATGGATTCCAAATGCGAATAGTGAAGAAAATAGTTAAAGAAATGATAATAATCAACATAGAAGAAGAGAAAAAGAAGAAGGTTGGATAATGATTGAAGTAGATGAAGAAACGCATAAATTGATGTTGAAAAAAGAGAAACTAAATGTAGGATGGAGAAAATGTCCTATATTCAATCACATTAATGTTAAAAGATGCTTTAAATGCTGGGGATACTATCATATGGCAAAAAATTGTACGCGAGATGAAACATGCCACAAATGTGCGGGAAATCATAAAGCGATTGAATGTACGGCAACAAAGAAAAAATGTGTAAATTGTATGTTTAAAATTCGAACATACAACCTGAAGATAAGTGATGAACACGACGCCCTTAGCCCAGAATGTCCAACATTTAAAAGGGCGATACAAGAGGAGAAGAGGAGAGCCGGCTGGGAAGATGCGAAATAGCAACTACAGAAGACAGCGGCAATATTATTGTATACAAACGCGCAAAGTTTGATGGCGCATAAAGATGAGATACAACATCAGATTATGAAGAAAATAAATCCGGCATTCATAGCGTTATCAGAGACAAGATTGACTGCTGAAATTGAAGACAGTAAAGTGAACGTACCAGGTTATAGTATAATTAGATGCGATGCTGAAAATAGAAATACAGGAGGGGTTGTTTTATATATAAGGGATGATGTTAAATATGAAATAGTATTAGTAAAAAAATTAGAATCGAATTGTTGGTGTGCTGCGATTGAGGTGAAAGAAAAATTGTATAGAGGAATAATAATGGTAATATATCATTCACCGAGTGCATCGCATGGTGATTTCGTGAGATTTCTGGAGGATATAATAGAAGAGTTAATAATACGGGGAGAATGTATGATAATAGGAGACTTTAATATAGATATTATGTTAGATTCGTTTTATACAAGGAAGTTACAAACGACAATGTTGAGCTTAGGCATGAAACAATATGTAAATAAACCGACGAGAATTACGAAAGATAGTAAAACAATTATAGATTTAATTTTTGCTAATAATAAAATAGAAATGCAGGTAATGCATTCTCTCTCTCTCTCTCTCTCTCTCTCTCTCTCTCTCTCTCTCTGCAGTGGAGAAGACGTGTCAAACATCGCTCCGCAAAAGTAATAACTTTTAAACGGTTAAATAGTTACGGGGAGTGATAGAAAGTTATTCAAGTCATAGCGGCATAGACCGGCATTAGCCATGAGTGTTATCTAGCCGGGATATGCTGATTTGTGGGCGTGAGAAGTGCATTTCCTGTCTGGGACACCAAAGTCTCACACGACAGGTAGACATTAAAGGTGGACACAAAAGTGCTGACGTGTGACAGTGGAACAGAGGTGACTGATCGCTTACGCTGATATTAGCGGTTTCGGCCGATAATTATCGGCATGGACGATGAATATGCTGAATATCGATGCTCGGCATGTAAAAAGACAATAAAAAATCAGGTGGTGACATGCAAGTCTTGCTATCAGGTGAATTGTATTAAGCTGTTTTACCATCCAGGATGTGTAAGCAAGCATAGGATTTACGATAAAAATCAAGAATTGGTACCGTGTTCTGGCCCATTTGACAGATTTACAATTGAAAGTGAAGCAGATATGAAGAAGGCATCGGCAGTGGCCGGGGGCGGCAGGGACAGGCTAGGATCTACAGGATCTATAGGTTCGTTTACGACGCCAAGTAGTGGAAATAGATTATCAGGAGCGAGTGGATCATCGACTATTGACGTAAAAATAGATTGGCTTATAAAAATAGTGAAGGAAATAAAAGATGAAACAGCATGTAAGAAGGAAATTAAAATGATGGTCAAGGAAATAGTTCGAGAAGAATTGGGAAATGTTAAGCAGGAACTGCTAGAAGAGTTGAAAAGAATGATACAGGGAGAAGTATGTGGATCAACAGGAGGAATACAAAGGAGCTATAGTGAAGCGGTTAAAGAGAAAAAGAAAGAGAATGTTATAATTATCAAACCCAAGATTCAACAAGAGAGTGAAGTTACAAAAAAATTGATAAAAGAAAAGGTAGATATCAAAAACATGGCGATGGGAATAACGAAGCTAAAAAAAGGAAGCAAGGGGACAGTGATCATGGGTTGTGAAACTGGAGAAGAAATGAAAACGTTGAAAGCTACAGTGCAGGACAAACTAGGAGAAAATTTCAAAGTTACGGAATCACCGCAGATGAAGCCAAAAATAAAAATTATCAATGTCAGCGAAGAAGAAATGAGATTGGATGATGATGACTTAATAACTACAATCAAGAAGCAGAATAGAATTGATGCAATAAATGATGGATTCCAAATGCGAATAGTGAAGAAAATAGTTAAAGAAAAAAGAAATGATAATAATCAACTTAGAAGAAGAGAAAAAGAAGAAGGTTCGATAATAATTGAAGTAGATGAAGAAACGCATGAATTGATGTTGAAAAAGGAGAAACTAAATGTAGGATGGAGAAAATGTCCTATATTCAATCACATTAATGTTAAAAGATGCTTTAAATGCTGGGGATACTATCATATTGCAAAAAATTGTACGCGAGATGAAACATGCCACAAATGTGCGGGAAATCATAAAGCGATTGAATGTACGGCAACAAAGAAAAAATGTGTAAATTGTATGTTTAAAATTCGAACATACAACCTGAAGATAAGTGATGAACACGACGCCCTTAGCCCAGAATGTCCAACATTTAAAAGGGCGATACAAGAGGAGAAGAGGAGAGCCGGCTGGGAAGATGCGAAATAGCAACTACAGAAGGAAGCGGAAATAATATTGTATACAAACGCGCAAAGTTTGATGGCGCATAAAGATGAGATACAACATCAGATTATGAAGAAAATAAATCCGGCATTCATAGCGTTATCAGAGACAAGATTGACTGCTGAAATTGAAGACAGTGAAGTGAACGTACCAGGTTATAGCATAATTATATGCGATGCTGAAAATAGAAATACAGGAGGGGTTGTTTTATATATAAGGGATGATGTTAAATATGAAATAGTATTAGTAAAAAAAATTAGAATCGAATTGTTGGTGTGCTGCGATTGAGGTGAAAGAAAAATTGTATAGAGGAATAATAATGGTAATATATCATTCACCGAGTGCATCGCATGGTGATTTCGTGAGATTTCTGGAGGATATAATAGAAGAGTTAATAATACGGGGAGAATGTATGATAATAGGAGACTTTAATATAGATATTATGTTAGATTCGTTTTATACAAGGAAGTTACAAACGACAATGTTGAGCTTAGGCATGAAACAATATGTAAATAAACCGACGAAAATTACGAAAGGTAGTAAGACAAATATAGATTTAATATTCGCTAATAATAAAATAGAAGTGCAGGTAATGCATGAACCTAAAATAACATATCATGCGTGGCTAAAAGTGGAACTGAATGCGAATAAATTTGAAAATAAATACAGAGAACTTAGTGTTAGGAATTATAGAGAGTTTAATATAGATGAATTTATTAAATTAGTGGAAAATAAATTAGAGAAAAACCAAGATATGAATATCAGTGTGAGAGCGAAGAAATTTGTTGATAGTATAGTAAATGCGTTGGACGCCACAGCACCTAGAAAAAATTTTAAAATTCCGAGAATATGGGAAGGGAAAAAGTGGTTTTCGGATGAAATAAGAGAAGCAGCGGCTAAAAGGGATGAGGCATATAGGAAGGCATTGTATGCTGACACGGAACAAAATTGGTTGCAATTTAAAATTGAAAGAAATACAGTAGTTAAATTAATTAAGACAAAGAAGAAAGAATATTATGAAAATATGATAGATATTAATAAAGAAAATCCTACATCTATGTGGAAAACACAAAAAGAAATAATTAGAGGCGAACCAGGAGATAAGAGGGAAATAAAGAATATAGATTTTGAAATATTAGACGGCACTGAAAGATGCAGATAAATTTAATTTATATTATATACAAAGTATTAATAGTATAGTAAAATCTATAAATGGGAGTAAACCTGGGAGTGCGTATAAAAGAATTATTTATGTTGTTGAAAACGAGGGAATTATGGAAAATTTTGAAATGATTAGTGTAGAGCATTTATTATGCTGACACGGAACAAAATTGGTTGCAATTTAAAATTGAAAGAAATACAATAGTTAAATTAATTAGAACAAAGAAGAAAGCATATTATGAAAATATGATAAATCTTAATAAAGAAAATCCTACATCGATGTGGAAAACACTAAAAGAAATAATTAGAGGCGAAGGTGGTAAGAGGGAAGTAGAGCATATAGATTTTGAAATATTAGACAGCACTGAAGGATGCAATATAGCAGATAAATTTAATTTATATTATATACAAAGTATTAATAGTATAGTAAAATCTATAAATGGGAGTAAACCTGGGAGTGCGTATAAAAGAATTATTTATGTTATTGAAAACGAGGGAATTATGGAAAATTTTGAAATGATTAGTATAGAGCATTTACAGGAAATTGTTATGGGACTACCGAAAAAGAAAGGAACAGAGGAGGGAATAACTAGCGATATATTAAAGGCAGTATTTTGCGTAATAAAAGAGGAATTTGTTGATATAATAAATAATTCTTTGAAGAAAGGTTGCTGTCCAGAAGGTTGGAAAACGTCTATGATAATACCGATTCCAAAAATAAAGAAAGCTAGAAAAGCAAGTGAATTTAGGCCTATAAATCTTAAGCGAGCTTTTGAAACAATAGATAGAGAAAGATTATTAGACAAAATTATATCAATATGGATTTAGAGGAATAGTTATAGAATGGTTAAGATCATATTTAAAGGATAGAACACAGCAGGTTCAATTTAATAATAAATGGTCTAAATTAATGACCACAGAATATAGAGTACCACAAGGATCTGTATTAGGATCATTGTTATTTATAGTATACAGGGTTTGTCAAAAGTGTGGAAACCCCTAAATAATTTTTGTAAAAATGAAAATATCAAAAAACGGTAAAACACGTATTTTGATTTATCAAAAAAGCTACCCTATGACATGGATACCGATCATTTCCCACCCCCTGGTACGCGTGGGTAAGAGGGGGTTGAAAATTTTAAATTAGATTAAGGGTCGAGTGGGGGCTCGTTTGAAAGGTCTTTTCATAACAAACACACCCTTAAAATTTTAAGTCGCTACGACCCCCTCATTCAAAATGGCGGCCGTTCAAATTTCGGAATTTTGATGCACTTAGTGTTATCCAGGATCAACTAAGTGGAAGTGGCATAAATTTGATCCCTTGTGTGTGTGTGTGTGTGTGTGTGACTTCCGGTGATCTACTGTCGGGTAACGATGGGGGGTGCATCGTTACATCCCCCCCCCCCCCGCCTACAGTGCCTGAATTTTGAGGCACTCACTCCCTTACTCTATTTTTCGACGGTAGCGCAGTTTTCCGGCGCTGTCGAACCGCAAAGTCCATCGTCCTTGCGGCATCCGGATTTTATATCGCCGGGACACGTGGACCGCGAAATGCGGGATCGGCGCTACTAGTCCCGGCTCAAGTTCTACCACGATCGTAGGTAGCGGCGCGGGCGCTATCGGGACCAGGATTTCGGGGCATGGGGGGTGGGTGGTGTTTCGCCCGTTGCTCGGTCCTCTGGTTCTGGATCCTGGCCCGATGGCGACCTTGGTCGCTTGGCTGGCGGCCTCATCGGTGCCGGCGTTGTTCGGCGACGGATGCAGGCGGTTAGCGGCGGCGGCGGTGTGGCCAACATGGCCAGCTTTCTCTGGTTCGTCCTGTCGGACCGCTGGATGGCGGTGCCGACTTTCGCCGGCCGTTTTGGTGGTGGCGGCCAGGAGATCGGCGGTGCTTCCAGCACGCCTGGGCCATACGGCGGCTCGGGTTCTCCCAAGATCTCGTTTATTTCTTTCAATATGTCCTCCTCGGTGCTCATATTGAACGCTTCTGAGCTCGTGATCTTTCTGGCTGTTCTCTTTTCCTCGGATTTCTGATTTTTAATCCGTGGTGGGGTTGTTTTCCTCGACGTCTTCTTCGTCTTCCCCGTCATTGTTTTCGTCAATATTATTGTTCTTGTCTTCCGGATCCTCTGTTTGATCGTTGTTGTCGTCGATATTATTGTTTTTATTTTCGCCGAGAGCGGGTTTTAGGTCTTGTATATGTATATGACGATACCACTTCCTGCGTTTGCTCCGGAGATCAACGATTACCGGCGAAATAAACCGACGTACTTCTAACGGCCCGATGAACTTTGGCGCGAGTTTTGCATTAAATGCGTTTGCTCTGTTGGATAGCGGATAGTTTCGCTTCCAAACATATTCGCCTAGCTTTGGCCGCCATTCTCGCCGTCGTAGATCGTAATATCTTTGTTGTCTCTGGAATCCTCTGGCCAAGTTGATTCTGACGACTTCCTCGGCGTCCTGTAGTCGTTGGCGGACGGTGTCTGGTTCCGGGGCTTCCGGGGTTATTAGGAGGGCGGGGGCGGGTGGTACTAATTCGCGACCGTGGTTTAAATATGCTGGCGTGTATCCGGTGGCGTCGTGCGTGGCGGTGTTGTA
Source organism: Formica exsecta (assembly GCF_003651465.1). Lineage (NCBI taxonomy): Eukaryota > Metazoa > Arthropoda > Insecta > Hymenoptera > Formicidae > Formica > Formica exsecta. The sequence continues at coordinate 268,164 of NW_021852745.1, read as the reverse complement.
CGCGAATTGCAATGCAGGGAGATGTTCGTCCCATTCGCGGTGGTCGCGATCGACGTATTGCGCTATCATCGTTTTTATCGTTCGGTTCGTACGCTCCACCGGGTTACAATGTGGGGCGCGGACGGGTGCGGTGCGGTGTTCTACGTTGAAGGCTCTAAGCCTTTCGGTTAGCGGTGCGGATTTGAACTGCGTACCGTTGTCGGATATAATAATATCGGGACGGCCATGTCGCAGGATTATGCGCTCCGTGATCTCGCGCGTTACGGCTGGTGCCGCGGCTTTCCTTAATGGTGTGAGTTTTACCCATTTTGAAAAACGGTCTTGCATGACCAACAGCCACACGTGACCGCGACGCGATCGTGGAAGCGGGCCTACAAGGTCGACTGTGACATGTTCCCACGGTCGTGTGACGTTGGTTGCATGCATGTTTCCGGCCGGTTTCTGTTGCAACGGCTTATGTGCCAGGCATTTCTGGCACTGTCGTACTTATCTGGTGATTTCGCGGAACATTCCGGGCCAGTAGAATTTCTCTGCGATGCGGGCGATAGTTTTCGCGACCCCCCGTGTCCGGCTGTGGGGGCATCGTGGTACTGTCGGAGGATCTCTCCCCGTTGTTCGCGGGGCACGCACAGTTTCCACTGTTCGTCGGCGGCTGTTTCTTTAAAATTTAAACTGTGGAGGACATGTCGATAGAGCCCGTTGTTCGTGCTTCGGTAGTCCGGCTGCGCGGCAGGATCGTGCCGGATTTTGTTTATCAATCGATTGTACCAGCGGCAACGTATCGCTTGCACTGCGTTTACCTCCGGTTTTCTCGAGAGCGCGTCAGCTACGCGGTTTAGCGCTCCTTTTCGGTACTTGATCTCGTAATCAAATTGCTGTAGTTCGAATAGCCAGCGGGCGAGTCGGCCAGTCGGGGTTTCCAGTTTTTGCAGCCATCGTAAGGACTGATGGTCCGTGATGACGGTGAAGGCGTATCCTTCTAAATAATTTCGCATTTTCCGTATGCCCCATACAACCGCGAGACATTCGAGCTTCGTGGCGCTATAATTTCTTTCGGCGCCGGATAGCGTGCGACCCGCGTAGGCGATGGCGCGTTCGCCGTCCTCGTGGTATTGCGTGAGGACGGCTCCGAGGCCGCTGGTACTGGCGTCCGTTTGTAAGAAAAACCGGCGGTTGAAATCCGGGCATGCGAGTACGGGCGCGGTGGTTAATGCGTGTTTTAGCTGTCGGAACGCGGCGGCTTTCTCTTTTCCCCACGCCCAGCGGGGGTTCTTTTTTGTTAGTTGCGTGAGGGGTGCAGCTAGCGTCGAGAAGTTTTCGATGAACCGTCGGTACCATGACGCCATCTCGAGGAACTGTCGGATTTGTTTCACCGAGCGGGGTTCGGCCCAATTTGCGACCGCGTTGACCTTTTCGGGGTCAGTGTGAATTCCGGTACGGTCGACAACGTGCCCCAGGTATTTCAGGTTGTCGACGCAAAATCGACATTTGTCTGGATTTAACCGGAAGCGGGCCCGACGGAGGCGACGGAATACTTCGGCGAGCAAGTCTAAATGTTCGTTGAACGTGCGGCTAATTATAATAAGGTCGTCTAAAATACGAATACGTTCGGTTCGAGCGCGGGTCCGATGACGGTGTCGAGCAGGCGCTGAAACGTGGCCGGGGCGGAATGCAGCCCAAAAGGCATCACCCGGAATTGCATTAAGCCTTTTCCCGGTACGGTGAATGCTGTGATCAGTCGGCTTTCTGGTGCCAATGGTACTTGCCAGTACCCGCTCGTTAAATCGAGCGTCGTTAGATATCGGGCGCCGCGTAGTTTGTCCAAAGGGGCGGTGACTTGAGGCAGCGGGTATGCATCTTTCTCGGTGACCTCGTTGACTTTTCGAAAGTCGATGCAAAAGCGGTGTTTTCCGTCCTTTTTCCTGACGACCACTATGGGCGAGCTCTATGCACTTCGGGATGGCTCGATAACCCCAGCTTTTTCCATTTCTTCGACTTCCGCGTCGATGATGGCTTGCATGGCCGGATTGCGCGGCCGATATCTTTGCTTGATTGGTATGGTCCGGTTCAAACGTATGTGATGCTCGACCAGCGGGGTCGGTTCTGTGACCGCCTGGAACTTATTGAGTTCGTGGTCCAGGAATTTTTTCAAGCGGTTTTCTTCTTCCTCGGTTCGCGTAGCCAGCCCGTTGGTCTTTCCGCAGGTTGGTTGGCGGTGTCGGGCCCGTAGCTGTCGCGGTGGTGAGATCATGAGCCCCAGGCGGCTCCACAAATCGATCCCAATGAGTGCGGCTTCTCGAAGAGTCGGCAGGACACAGAAGTCGTGGACGTATGTCCGCCCTTGTACGTCCATCGGTAGTCGGACCTTCCCGAGGGTCCGGGCGGCGGTGCCGTCGGCCATTTGTACTTGGCTGTTCTCCTCGTTAGGCTTGATGCCCAGCCTTTTCATAGTCTCGACGGTTTCGGCATTAACGAACGAGATTTCTGATCCCGAATCGAGTAGGGCTTCCACGGGTTGTCCGTGGATTGTAGCCGTAATATGTGGCCGTGGTGTATATTTCACTATCGTCTGGGCGTCCGGGGTTCGGCCGTGGTACTCCGGCGCGTCTGGCGTTTCCCGGCGGTGGATGGCAGTTGGCGGTCAGGATTCCGTCCTTCCCGCACTGCGAGCAGAACCGTCGGGGTGGCTGTTTGCATTGGAACCGGGTGTGCCCCCGCTGTTTGCAGCGCCAGCAGCACTCCTCCCGGTTGTACGCGGTTGCCACGGTCGCGGTTATAGCGCTGTACGGTCTTCGGCTCGGTTGTTCCTGCTCGATCCGCTCCAACTCCGCGGCGTCGTCGAACAATTCGTTTAAGTCGCGCACGTCCCGGCGTTTGACGTATCTTTTATAATCTGGCCGCATGTTCGCATGAATTCGCGACAGTCGTTGATCGCGCGTAAATCCCCCAGCTCGGCGTATGAGAGTCATCATCTCATCCGCGTATGGCGCGAATTTTTCCGTCTCTCGTTGTTTTCGTTCGGCTATTTGTTGTTGTAACTCTTCTATGTATCGCGGGGGCAGATATCGCCGGCGGATGGCGTTACAAAAATCCCCCCACGTCCGCCAGTCTTCGCGGTTATTTCGCGCCCATGCGACGGGGTCTCCTCGTAGGAGCTCGGACAATCCTTTCATCAATTGCTCGCCGGAGTATTCGTAGTCCGGAAGTCCTCTATACGTTCGAGGAACGCGATCGGGTCGCGGCCGTCGAAGGGCCGTCCCCACTTACGCTGATGCTCTAGCATCTGCGTTGTCGCGGATGGTTCGATCCTGCGCCTGTCTTCGTTAGGCGTGGGTGGTGGCGCGATTTCAATTCGCGGGGGGTCCGCGTGTTCCGGGCGTCCGGGCCTTGGGCCCAAAATTCTTCCGGGTGTGAGTCGACGTATTGACTCATCCGGCTGCGGATGACATCGAGTATGCCGGTTGTATCGATGCCATATGTGATGGCCGTGGCGATCAACTGCTCTTTCGGGAGCGTGTATATCCAGGTTTTCATAATGCTCGGTTATAGACCACGCCGTTAGAAAAAAAAGAAAAAAAAATCGTGTGTCCCGGTCGGTTGTAACTGTTCGGGCGCCAATGTAACGCGGTGACTTTCGCGAGCGCGCGGATATTTCGATCGGGATCAGGGCTCGTGAAAGGTGAGACACACGAAAGCTTAGGATGCAATTTAGCTGATTTATTCATCTCTTTTGGAGCTGGTCTATGTACAATGGTTTCGGGTGTTAGCGCGCTTCGAATAATGCAACGCGTTCGGTGCAGGCTGCGTGCGTTTATGCGGTGCGCGTTATTCGATATATCGAACCGCTTAAGATTCGGCGACGTACGACGAGGCCGTGTTTATGTTGACGCCGCGGGCCACGCGCAAGAAATCGGGCGCGGTCGACCGGTGCGGGTACGGCAAGGCCGTGTTTATTTTGACGGCGCGGATTTATAGCGGGTGATACGGCTGAGTATCTCGGCGCGATTATAATAGTTGGATCACGGTAAAACCGTGTCGGTGCGTTCGCGGTCCTTAACCGCGTATTTCCAGGTGTGCGGGGGGATGCAAACGGAGATCGAAAATCCTCGATCGGGCGGAGAACTCTCCGTCCCTTACTTCCGTACGCGGACAGAGGATGGCTATTGGGCGTCGAGAAGTCTCGACGGAGCGGCGAACTCGCCGGCCCACGGTCCTTTTAGCGGTAGCGGGCGGATGTTTAGACCTAATCTCAGATAGCGGCGAACTCTTCGCTATCGTTCGATGAGGTCGGAATTAGCTAGGATTTCGCAGGCGGCGAGGAAACCGAGAATGCTCGATGGAGACTGCGTACGCGTCAATCTCTCGTTCCGTCGTTTTCTGCGAGTGTTTCAGAAGCGGTTTCTGGTAGTGTCTCGGAGCGTACTGCTCGAGCGGATTTCAGGAATCGTTCTGGTAATGAGATGCCGAAATGCTGCCTTTTTATACCCGAGCGTCTAGCGATAATCGCGTCGTTCGCCCCCGGGTGGGGATAACGACGCGTTGTTTTCGGCGGGTAATTATTACGGTAAACGCGTCGCTTCCCCTGGGCGAAACGACGCACAGTGGTGCCAGAACGCATACTTTCAAAAAAAATTATGTAACTTTTTAATTTAAAAAGATTGAATTATGATTATTTTTTAAAATTAAAGATAATGATTTATTAATTAAATTTTTGTATTAAATATATTAAATTTTTAATTATTAAAGATAGAAAATAACATAAAAAAATAACTTTTCTATAAAACTGACGCACTATCATCTGGCTCTTAATCTTCCACTCTTAATTGCTCGCGAATTTTTAATGTTGTGATTGAAAAATAGTTTAGTTTCAAAAAAATCGGAGGGTTCACCTATTCGGAACTCCACCCTTAATAATTGATGCAGCACATCTTCGTTTGTAGTTAAACGACTAATTTTCCTTGAATGGTAAATTCGATACTTTTTGTAATCTTTGTTCCGAGCTTCTTGTGCTTCCTCGGATAATAAACCAATCGGAAGCACTGCTGCAGTAATAATTCTTTCGCCATGAAGAAGAACCTTGTGAACAGTTACTGGCATATAATACCACCCATACAAGTCAACAAACATTTTTGCAGTATCATAAGAATATATGCCAAACTTTTTCGGGTCAATAGCAGCACCGCATGTAATGACTTCTAATATTACTGAGAAACGCTTAATTAAATCTTCGTTTATTCCTGTGATTTCTGCTGTTAGCTTCGGCTGGGAAAAAAACGGCGTGAAGTGTTGCCATCATTTGTATTTCCACAGCCTTGACGTACCATATCTATTCTAAGACCGGTTCGAGATCGAAATTCTTTTTGAATTTTTTTTTTATTCTCTTCTTTTTCAATTTTTGTTTCTTTTGTAGCTGACCATTTTTTAAAAGACAGATTATAAGCGATATGAAGAATGCATTCCATGAATTTAATACGCGCATGTAGAGGAGATAAACCGAGTTTTAAAACATTGTCTTCATAAGATTTTTGATGAATTCGATTAAGATCATTCATCTCTCGAGGAGTCGCTTTACAAATGTAACAAATTGAAGATGATTTTGTATCAGTGAGCGATTGAGCTGTTTTTCCATCAATCATTGTACATATTTAACATGTTATGTTTTACTTTGAATGTACGCCCGGATATATTTACTATTGTCTCATGCAAGTTTGAAATTTTCTCTTCTATATATTGCACAGTATTTTTTATCAATTCAGGTGTTTCTTTGACGTTCGAAACTAGTTGAATCGGTACTGTAGATGCCATGTACATAAATGCATCAGATGCGTTTATTGAATCATCCAAAAATTTTTGCTTGTATTCGCTTTGACCGGAAGCTCCATCGCATCCCCATTTGGAAATTAGAATTAATTCCTCTTTGTCGATGTTCGCAATCGTTTTAATATCAAAACTTTTAAACATTCTCTCAACGGTGTGATCTAATAAATTTTGAAGATCTATTTCAGCTTTCTTTTCGGTTATTTTCATTTCTTGAGGGTAACATTCCCTTTTAGTCTCTAAAACTTTCTTATAAGGAGGCAAGATATCGAAACTGTTTCTTTTTAATGTTTCTCGGATTACTTCATATTGATATTTACTCAAGTCTACATTCGTTATCATCGCTAATGTTTGATTAGTATCAATATATTCTTGTGTTATATTAGTCTTCGATACATTCTTGGCAGACAAATTTAATTGTTGGATAGGAAAAGTTTCACGAAGGTGTTTTACCTTATATCGTTTTGCTCGGTCACAACATTCTTCGAATGATTTTGTAGGCCTCCCTATCTTTTTCTTCGTTGGAGGTTCATTTTGGAGATCAGAGTCAACTTCTTCAAGTTGTACTGTGAGCACTCCGTTCAACCAATTTCTATTTTCTTTTTTAAATCTATCAGATTTTCTTTGACTGTTTTGCCATTTTTTCTTTAACTGATATATAAAATGTCTTTGAATATCATCAATCACTTTTTTGAAGTGATCTGTCTTCAAGTTCGCAAATTTACTTTTTAATAATGTTTTTATTTTATCTGTATTGTAATTATTAGTCAGAATTATTTCCGGCAAATGTTCACGAGAAATCGAAAAAGTCGTCATTGTGAAATAATCTCATAAACTTAAAAAAAAAACGATATATATATAGCAAACTCTTAAAAACTAAATATAAAACTTTAAAAAATAAACAGCGAACGCAATAACAATACTTATTTTTAATAGTGTTATATGAGATAAATTAATTAAAGGAATAAAAAAATTATATTTAAAGGAAATAATAAAGGAATTATAAAGAAATTTAAAAGATTCAAACGAGTTTTATTGAAAATAAAATGTGATCTATATATAATATATACGAATAAAATCCGTATTTAAATAAAACTTTTATAACATATACTATATCAGCAAATACTAAATGCATAAATATATATGCATAAATAAACTTAATCGAACCAACTCTATGAGTAATAAAACGAAATCTTTCTGAATCAATCAATAATCAATAAAATACAGATATATAAAATGTCTTTGAAAATCATCAATCACTTTTTTGAAGTGATCTGTCTTCAAGTTCGCAAATTTACTTTTTAATAATGTTTTATTTTATCTGTATTATAATTATTAGTTAGAATTATTTCCGACAAATGTTCACAAGAAATCGAAAAAATAGCGAGGAAAGTGCGCCATATTAGTTACGTGATGCATTCAAGCATAACATTTCCGAATAAAAATTCGTATTTCTCTCAGTGGCACAAATATTCGCAGCTGGATGTTGATGTTTCTTTAAATTAGAAAGATTACCTTCCAGTCTAGACAAAAAACACATTTTGGAGAGGTTTGGGTAACAAGGAAATACTTCGTCCAATTTATATTCCCTTTTTTTTAAGAAAAGCATTTTTAAAGCAATATTTATGCAAAAATATAATCAATAACAATTTATTTCTCGTTTTCTAAGGAAGATTCAAAGTTAATTTAAATGTTTATAATAAACAGAATTATGATCTATCGATTCAAAATTGAATACTACTTATCACAATATATTTTATAATAGAAATATTTACGGCTTTGCCCATTTAAAATATTAATAAAGAGAAAGATTAAAAGACAATAATCTTTCAGTATTAATATATTAGATCTTTAAACATTATTTTTATGATGAAATTAAATTAAAAATTGAAACTTTAAAAAATCAATTTTTTCCGCCTCAGCACCACTGTGCGACGCGGCGTTTCGGCGGGTGACGCTCGGGATCTTCCGGCAGCACTCGGCTGTTCTCGGTTTTCCCATATAACGGCGTAACGGCGGTCGTATAACGGCCGTACGGTTGTTTCTCGCAACGGCGGTAATTAGCGTATTAAAAATGGGCGCTCGGCGCCTCTGCCCCTGCCCGGCCGGTGTTCGCCGGGCGGCAGACTTCCGGCGATCTACTGCCGGGTAACGATAGGGGGTGCATCGTTACAAAATTATTTAGGGGTTTCCACACTTTTGACAAACCCTGTATATAAATGATATAATAAAAATCTGTCCAGAAGGATGTAGTATAAAAATGTTTGCAGATGATACGTTAATATATGTAACTGGAGAAAGCAGCGTGGAATTAGAGGGCAAAATGAATATGGCATTTACTATAGTAGAAGAGTGGATGAATATAAATAAGTTAAAAATCAATGCAGGGAAAACGAAATATATGATAGTCAGAAGTATAAGAAAAGAACTGCGAAATAATATTTCATTGAAATGTTTGGGTGGAACTGAGATAGAACGTGTGGAAAAAATGAAATACCTAGGCATAATTATTGACGATAGACTACGATTTAAGGACCACTGTGATTATATGCTAAAGAAAATAGGGAAAAAACGAGTTTTTTGAATAGAATAGGTAATTACATATCGGCATACAGTAGATGTATTGTATATAAGACAATCATAGCGCCTCACTTTGAGTATTGTGCGACGCTGTTAATTGATATGGGAGAAACACAGCTGAGTAAATTGCAAAAAGCACAAAACCGGGCCATGAGGATCATATTATAATGTGATAGACATACCAAAGTGGAGCGTATGCTGCATGCGCTGCAGTTTATGTCCATAAAACAGAGGCTATACTATAATGTGTGTATTTTTATTTTTAAGATTTTAAGGAACATGTTACCGGAGCAATTAAGAAATAGATTAAAAATAGTGGGAAATGAGAGTGAAAGACAAACACGACAAACTGGGGACAGTGCAATAAAATATCGCAGAACAAGGAGTGCGCAAAAGAGTATGAATGTTTACGAAAGAGTGAGAATGTATAACGCCTTGCCAGCTGAAATAAAGCGGAATGAAAGAATTGTGCCGTTTAAGCGAATGTTAAAGGAGTATATTGTAATTAATGTAAATTAGATTTATATTACAAATAGCTGAGAAAGCTAATAAAGATCAATCAATCCCTCTCCCCCTCTCTCTCCCTCTTCCCCTCCCTGTTGTCCTCTCCCCCCACTCGCCCCTCCCTCCCTTCCCTCCCTCTCCCACCCGTTCTCCCTCTCCTCCCTTCCCATCTCCTCTCTCTCCCACCGCTCCCTCCCTGCTCTCTCCCTCACCATTCCTCCCTCCCTCCCCCTCTCTCTCTCCCGTTCCCTCTCATTTATTATAAATTTTTAAAATTATAATTTTATAAAAGAGTATACACAAAAGAATAATCATACGTGAGTGGTGTGAATGCCCCTTGAGGGACAAAATCGCTTTGCGTGTGTGCGTGTGAACATACGTACGTGAGTCTGAAACTCATCCTGAAGAAAAATGAAAATGTCACATTTCTGGTATTCGATTATCATATGTCAGGATTGACTGCACCAATATTGTTCAAACTGGTCGCAATCAAAAGCTTGCATCCACATCGTACAATAAAAGTGCCGTTAGATTTTTGATTACGGCTTTAGTTCCTGAGGTATTTCAATCGAAAGTTTATCAAAACAATTATAGACATAAAACTCCGGATAAGCTACTTAGTAGCGCCGTGGCGCTTGTACATAGCAAAACTGTTGACAGCCAGTCAGTTTTCTTTTATGTACTTGACGTCGCGACGCTACCGCGTCGCTTAATACTTAGGCATAATTATTGACGATAGACTACGATTTAAGGACCACTGTAATTATATGCTAAAGAAAATAGGGAAAAAACGAGTTTTTTGAATAGAGTAGGTAATTACATATCGGCATACACTAGATGTATTATATATACGACAATCAAAGCGCCTCACTTTGAGTATTGCACGACGCTGTTAATTGATATGGGAAAAACACAGCTGAGTAAATTGCAAAAAGCACAAAACCGGATTATGAGGATCAATGTGATAGACATACCAAAGTGGAGCGTATGCTGCACGCGTTGCAGTTTATGTCCATAAAGCAGAGGCTATACTATGTGTGTATTTTTATTTTTAAAATTTTAAGGAACATGTTATGCCTCCGCAGAGGCACGGTAGTCGGGATCGTTCGCCGAATGAAATTTGGAAAATCGGGCGCAGCCCAAGAGACTCACCCATTTGATTGTTGATGGAAATAATATTTTTGTAGTCGGGATAAAAATATATGGATCTATTTTATTCACAATTTGGATTTATTACAATGTTCCCGCACATTAGCTCGCGTCGCGTATCGCGATAGCGGATATCTTGACGTGCGCGTGTCTGGAGTCGAGTTTCGGTCGCGAGACTCGCTCCTCGATTCTTCGTAACTTATCTCTGCCGACTACGTGGTTTTACTTTAATAGCTGCCCGTAAGGTTGTCCGGTATTATTAACGATATTAACTGTCCGGTAATACTTCTGGTATTGAGACTGCCCGCCGCTCGTTAGCGGTGGATGTTTTTATTATGTCCCCTTGGTTTCCCGGGAGGGGGTCGCTTAGCGACAGGACCATGTGTGGTCGTGTCGCTCAATTTTGGCGGCAAGATCCGGGTGCAAGCTAAGGAAGTTCGGAATAGGGCTTCTTTGCTTGCATTTTCGCAATTTCCTTATTCCGCTGGCCCTGGTTTCCGCGTTTTCGCAATGGAGTGATTGCGCGGTCGCTCGGGCTTCGCGCGTGGCTCGCCTTATCAGCGCTTTGCTCGGTCAACGCTCGTAACATGATATGTATTCGCGTTACACGTTGAGGAATGCGTTATAGTATAAAATAATATATAATTAATAACCAGTGTTAGTTTTTCTGGGCTATAACATCCCTCCCCCGTAAAAATAAGAAAAACGGAGGTGCAAAAGTGACGTTTTTCGCAAACAAAAATTATTTTTTTTTATTCTAATGTACAATATTTTTCCCGTATATAATATGAGGTATAATCGTTTCTTATTCTTATACTTATCTAAAATTGTGTACTTAAACTACGTTTATGTATGGGTTTTGGGAATCCGTAGGATATACGTGGTTCTTCTTCTTCGTATATCCTGACTGACGGTCGTTTCGTATGTTTCTTTTTATTTCTAACGTTTGAGTTATTTTATATTTTATTCTGACATATTTTGATATAAAAAATAAAATATCTCGTAAAATATTTAGTTTTTTATAAATGTTCGGTTATTTCTTCACGAGTATTGTATTCTTGAACATAATGATTTAACAGTTTACCGTTATGATCTAATATATTTTTTAATTTGTCTAGGTGTACTATTGTACTATTTAAGATTTTTATTTGATTTTTCGCGACATGCTGAATGGTTTGCTGGTTGTAAAAGATTTAATTGTTCGTTTATTAATTCTCTATCGTTTGCATCCATTGTACCGAACAATATTTTAGCAATATATATATTGTATCTATTTCGTCGACGAGGCCTCTACATCCGTTCGTCCGTGTCTTGTATAATGTGTTTATTAGAGTGATCAATTTTGTTAATTGTTTCGACTCATTTTTTACGATTTCTTTTAAATTGTCACAAGTACGTCTATTGTGAACTTCCGATTTTAATTGTTCGCACATCTCGTCTGTTTGTTGGATGTATTGGTTTATTTGTCATTTAACATCGTTATACCTAATTTAATAACTAGTTTCCATGTCTTTATGGCCTGTTGCATTTGTCCGATTTTCTCGAAATATATGCAGGGATTGTGTTGGAATTCTTGGATTTTGTAAGGTGAATCCGTTTCACGTGGCCCCATGCGACTCTCGGCCCGTCGGCTTTTCCAGCTGACGAGTATCCTGTAATTTTATATTGAAATGTTTTATATATCTGTCTTGTTAGCCGCTTATCTTTATATGAGTTTAGGCTTTCTGCTTGCTAGCTTTTAGCGTCGTTTAGTTTTTTATTCAGTCGCGCTTTACTGAGAGATTTGTTAACATGGTTTGCGCGAATTTAATCGATCGTTCGCGCTATCTTTCTTCTTCGGAGGAAGAGGCTGACGATATTGGTGATGGTGCTGTATTGGTAATCGCTCCTCAAAACGAGGACATGAATATGGTGGACGATGGTACCGACGATTTTTGGATGCTCCCTCGCTATGAGCCTTCTGATGGCTTCACCTCGTTATTGCGGAGGCTATGGCTGGGTGTGCCTGTACACACTCGGAGTGCTCACCGTGCTTACCTCGATCCGTTCCGCGCATTCGTCGGCATCTCCGGAGGGCGAGGTCGGGCAACGGTCGAGCAGATGTGTCGCACTTTGGACTGGATACGATTTCTTCGTTTGAACAATGAATAGGGTAAGTTTTTATTTTAATTTTCTATAAATGGTTTTAATTTGTTTATGTGCATGCGAACTGCTTTCCTCCCTTTTTTTACCGTGTAGTTCACGTCTGAATTTTTTTCAATTATTACGTACGGTCCGATCCATAGGGATTCAAGTTTCTTAGATCGTCCGCGTCGGAGGGTCTCGTCGTGCATTAGTACTTTGTCGCCGACTTTAAATTTTAATTCTCTACTACTTTTGTCGTACTGTTTTTTTATTTTAATTTTTTCTTCTTTGATATGCTCCTTTGCGCGTAACCGTCGTAATTATATGTCGGTTTAGGCGGTCTCGTCAGTGACGTAGGTAGATCCGCTTGGTCGCCCGTAGACTAATTCAAAGGGTGTATGTCCCGTAGCTGTGTGTGGCGTCGTGTTATATGTGAACATTGCGAACGGTATCTATTCGTCCCAGTCTGTTTGGTCTTCGTTTATGTAATGTCTTAAATATTCAGCTAATGTTCGATGCGATCGTTCTAATGCACCATTACTTTTCGGATGATAGGCGGTTGTCTGTATTTCATTTATTTTTAATAATTTACATGTGTTTTTAAATATTTCGCTTAGAAAAAAATTTTGCGCCTTGATCCGTTAGAATTTTTTCCGGTATTCCATGTTCAAGTACAATTTTTGTAACGAATTTTTTACTGACCGTGTTCGCTTCTTGATTTGGAATCGGTATCGCTTTACTGAATTTCGTTAAATTGTCTTGGAACGTTAGGAGATATTTATTTCCGTTTGTTGTGACTATTAGCGGTCCTACAATATCTAACGCGCATTTTTCGAAAGGTTTAGCAGGTGTATCCGTAATTATTAACGGTACTTTGTTTTTTCGCGATAGTAGTATATCTAGGCCGGTTCTAACGCTGATCCTCTGAGGGTGAGTGAGGGGCGAGAGGAAACCGGCGCGGGGGGTACGACGTCACGCGGGGAAACCGCAGGAAAACCGCGGCGAAACAGGTAGGCAAGGGGTCCGCGGAGGGGGGGGGGACTGCGGCGAAACCGGAAGGCGAGGGATCCGTGGAAGGGGAGGGGGAACCGCGACACAACAGGTAGGCGATGGGTCCGCGGGGAAGAGAGAACGCACGCGTCCGCGAGTAGGTGTGAGAGAGATAGCGCGAGGCGTCCGCAATGTGTGGAAGAAGGATAGCGCAAGGCGTTCACGTGTAGGAAAAGGGTAGCGTAAGGGAATATAGTGGAGGCGCAAACTGTGCATATCTATTACACAGTTTTTGTTCATACATAAAGGATGGGATAAATAATTAAATTCACAGGTAAATAGTAAAATAACTTATTTATTACAAACGTCGTGAAGAATATCATTTACAGCACATGTCAATAACTCACAATTTATGAGTGATTCGCTGTCAAACATATCACTTTCACGTATCGCTTTTGCAGCGTCGCATACACTCGCGATATTATTACGTTGTAAAATAATTACAAATTGTTTGAATTTTTCATTTACAATATGCGTATTTTCGCATAGCCAGTAATACATATGATCTATGCATTTTTCAAAATCGAATAAATATAATAGAGTTGGTGGTTTCATATATAAAGAATTATTGGATTATGCCAATTTTATAATATTCAAATCAGATATTTTAACCACTTCGAATGTTAAATCCCGAATCTGCAATGGGGTTTCTGTCGATTGTAGAAATCGTTCAATGTCCGCATGTTTCTGCATCAGCGATTTCCACGTTTTAAAATGCAATATTATTTGATTGCCTCGATTGTCACCAAGATCCAATTCCACGCAAGATACAGCTCCAACGTTTATTCCAAGGTCCAAATATTTGTATGATGTCGGGGTTAAGGCATATCGTCTTCCAAGTATACGAACCGCACAACGAGGCTCGGATGAAATGCTAGGGAGTAATAAAATATTATTTATAAAAATATTTAAGCAGTGTAAAATTCTTTAAGTTAATTAAAATTTACTTGTTATATTTCTTCTTCTTACACGGTGAAGTTTTATCGTCGTGAATTGGAACGTAATAATTCATGCGGCTTTCTTCAGTGGGATACATTTTGACATGAATCTTTCACACAAGTGATCGATGCAATACTGAACATATTAAACATATTTAAAATATGTATTAGCGTTGCAAAATTGCAATGTGGTGGGGTTTATTGCTGACACAATATTTTTTTCAACTTCTCTATTCAAGCGCCGATGTACGGCTGCTGTTCTCGATGACATCACCCCCAGGTGGAGATTTAGCTGAATGCACAAAAAATGCAATTATAAATTTTTCGAGCGCTGATGTGCGAATGCTTCGCGATGATATCCGAAACACATGTGCTAAAATTGCGAAAAATAAGAATAATTATCAAGGTTAAATTGTGCTAATATACAAGTAATTTAAAACTTTTGCGATGCATCAGGGTTGAGATGACATCACCACCAGGTGTGAGATTTAACCAAATATGCATAATATAAAATTTTCAAGCGCCGATGTGCGGTTGCTTCGCGATGACATCATCCCAGATATCAGAATCCAAACGCGTGTGTCAAAACATGACAAAATCGTGAAATATAAGGATAACCCTCAAGGTTAAATTGCAATAACATACTTGGACAACTGCATGTAATTTGAAACTTTTGCCCCTGGGATTTGACATCATCTCTAGACGACAAAATGCAATAATCGTCATTAGTCAAAATGTACGTGGCAAACCGTGAAATAAAGATTTAGTTAAAATATGATACACATGATGGAAAGAGACATCAAAATAGAATATAAAATCATGGTAAAGAGGCACACCCTGTCAGTATTTTCGCCAATGGTTCCAAGACAAGAGCTATTAATAAGCGCATCTTATTAACAAAAAGTTTTGGCATAAATTTGGAAATATGGCGGGAAACAGTGCCGAACGAAATCTGCGTGAGCAATCTGCAAGGGTGAATTTGATAGAAGAGTACGTTGCGTGGGAGCAACGATGTGACGAATATATTCGTCGATATAGACGGTCTTTTGCGCAATATTTGACTTGGTTGTAAATCATTTATCGGAGTAGAAGTAACCGCATTCGATAATTGTTTCATTTACTTACGTTTTGATTGATTTGGAGTAAAAGTTATTAGCGAATCGTTTAATGATATATTTGACCGTGTTCGCTTTGTTCCATACTTTGACTTTTTCAGATGCTTGTTTTCGAGCATACTGGATGGTTCGATTTTCGCTTCATTAGATTCCACATTGATTGTATTTTCGACAATTTTAACTTATTTTAGGGATTCGGTAATTGGTTTAGAGTGCCTCTCCAATGCGACGTCTTCCTCCATTTGACCAGTTTTCAAAGAACGATATTTTTTGCGGATTGATTCGCTTGTTTTTGCAATCTCTCTCGCATTCTTCTCGCGATCGTCACTGTCAATCGTCGTTGTCATGTTGCGCTCGGACGAAAGTTTTTAAACGTTGCTCTATCGATGTATCACTAACGACTAACCACTTTACGGTATTGCAAAATCGTTAAATCCTTTTCGATATCGTCCATTAGTCTGTAAACTGTCTTTATCAATCACTACAAATCCATACTCGTGTTGCCAACATTTCTGACAGAATGCGCGAAAATCGTCGTAAGACATGTCAGTATTTACATGATCGTTGTATACATGTTTCAAGTTTGTACCATCTTGTTTAAATAAAATCAGTAAATTTGCATTGTCCCGTATAAGATGCTTGGGTATCTTGGCATACGTTTGACAAAGATAGAAACAGTCGACGCTCGAGTGTCGACCCATTGCAAAGTACTCTCTTATCGTATTTTGCTTATCGCACGTCACGTCGTCAAAGATAAAAATGGAATTCGGAAGCGCCTCGCTCAGTAGAATAACGTCACTATTATTAGAGAATGTAAAATAACCAATTTCGTCGATTGGTGATAGCAAATTTTCCAAGTATCGATATTTCAGTTGTTGAAGCGATTTCGAGTATACGTACACATTCTCAAAACGTACAACGTATGGACTTTCTATCAAACTTATCAACACATTAGTCTTACCGCAATTCGAAAGACCGCAAATGATACCGCGTATAGTAATCGGCAGCATGTTTCCATGCTTGCGTTTTTCTTTTTCGGACGGAGGTTCGACAATATCATCGATGCATGCGACATTATAATTTGCCGTGGCAGCAAACACATATCGACGGTCTAACACCGTTAATAAAAGATTGTGGCAAATGCCAGCGAAAATAATAAGAGATAGCGGTTTGTTAAATCGTGCCATAAACGCACTTCTTATCGAATTACATATTCCTGGCTATCAGTTTTGCGGACCGGGAACTCATTTAGAAACACGATTGACAAGAGACGATCGAGGTATCAATCCATTGGATGCCGCGTGTCGCAAGCACGACATAGCTTATTCTCGCAGCAACGATCTCGGCCAACGACACGTTGCAGATAATATACTCGCCACGAAAGCGCGAACATGTATTACCGCGAAAAAATTCGACTCTTGGCGAAAGAGCAGCCGCTACAGCTGTTTGGGCGACTATGAAAGCAAAGACAAAATTCGGTATGGGGATAAAAACAAAAAAATCGACAAAGAAAAAGACTGCGAAAAAACGAATACTTCCTGTAGCGAAGCGCGGTGGTATCTTACTAATTTTACCATTATTGGGAGTTTTCGGTTCGTTGGCTGGCGGAGCAGCGGGAATCGCGAAGGCGGTGAATGATAGTAAGGTGGCGCAACGTCAGCTCGAAGAAATGTAACGTCATAATCGCGCCATGGAAGGTCACGGACTTTATCTCGCTCCATACAAGCGTGGACGAGTGTTCTCAACAGCAGCTAAGAAAAAAAAAACGTCAAAATAACGGTAAAAATGCCTGCCGATGTAACAACCAATGTACAATTGGAACAACTTGCAAGACGTATGCATATACCATTCTTTAGAGGCGTTTTCATGCGCAATAATATACCGATAAACCGTGTACGACGAAATGAGGGCGGTATCGCCAATTTGGATGATGTCGATAGTTCCGATACTCATTGGGTAGCGTATGCAAAGAGGGTTGATCGGGTAGCATATGTCGTAACCCGACCGACTTCTTAATATTAAAAAATAAAACAAGTAAAGTAGAACAGAAAAGATTGAGAAAGTGCTGGTAAGCAGTTGACGAGACAGCTGACGAGCGGAGCACGAGACATGCTCCGGTCAGGGACACCACACTCCTCCCAAATCAACGACCCAATTAATTAAGATATATAATAAGCGCGAGATGCACCGACGCTCACTACTCGTTCACTACTCGCTCATATCAACTGAATCGATATACCGTACGTATCGCGCCCGACTATTATAATCGCGAATAAGTAAAAGTGTACAAAAACCTGAATATATCAACAATTTCTACCTAACGTCCGGGAGTGTCTTATTTCGAGCGTGGATCCTAATCCTTTGGGCGTATAAATCCCTAAAGACCTTTTCCTTAGCGGCTAGAGGCACAACACATATTTTGATAGTTTCGGAAATCTTCGACCGCCCAAGGAATTAGTGCGATATTTTGGACAGAATGTTGCAAATATAGAATACAATCACACTCCTATCAAAAATATAATCAAAGTATTTGTGGATAATTGTGTCTAGGATTTCTTCAAACGGTCGATGATCGATATAAATTTAAAGCCTGACAATTCAGCGTCGCGACTCAATATTCGTTGGACAGTTTTCCAGCATGTCCCTCACACTTACGTTGACTGTCAAGAATAGCGTTATTGCTATAAGTTATTTTCCGGCTATAGATTTAAACGATGACGATTATGAGCTTGATTTAACGGACTTTGAAACTTATCATACGATATCGAACTTGAATTCTTGGAATAATAAATTTTACTTTGATAACGATGACAAGGAAATTACGATTCCTGAGGGATCGTACGAATTACACGCTATAAACGAGTATCTCCGACGTGCAATTTTACGACATCGACGCGTTGATTCCAACGATATTGTTGATGACAAAGATGTCGCGCGAAAAGAGAATGAAGATGATATCGAAGAACATGGCAAACATCCAATAATGCTTCGCGCTAATCATAATACGCTAAAGAGTGAAATCAAATGTGTCTGTAGAATAAATTTTAGTAAACCAGACAACGTTGGATCGTTGTTGGGATTATCATCGAATAATATATTACAACTTCGGAAATGGCACGAATCGGATGTACCGATAAATATTATTAGCGTAAATATTATTCGTATAGAATGCAGCGTAACCACTGGCGCGTACAGCAATGACAAGCGCGTACACACGATACATGAATTTTCACCGAGCGTTCCGCCAGGATATAAGATATCGGAAACGCCAGCACAGATCATTTATCTACCGATCGTCGCACGAAGCATTACTGATTTAACGATACGCATTGTAGATCAAGAAGGACATTTGCTCAATTTTCGAGGAGAGGAAATTACCGTAAGATTGCATATACGGTGGCGGCAAAAATAAAACGTGTGACAAATGAAATGCTTGTGTTGAACGAAAGCACGGAGCACGCGAGAGACAATATCTTT
>NW_021852745.1:217260-248616 GCF_003651465.1 Formica exsecta | reverse complement strand
TCATCGAATAATATATTACAACTTCGGAAATGGCACGAATCGGATGTACCGATAAATATTATTAACGTAAATATTACTCGTATAGAATACAGCGTAACCACTGGCGCGTACAGCAATGACAAGTGCGTACACATGATACATGAATTTTCACCCAGTGTGCCACCAGGATATAAGATATCGGAAACGCCAGCACAGATCATTTATCTACCGATCGTCGCATGGAGCATAACTGATTTAACGATACGCATTGTTGATCAAGAAGGACATTTGCTCGATTTTCGAGGAGAAGAAATTACCGTAAGATTGCATATACGGTGGCGGCAAAAATAAAACGTGTGACAAATGAAATGCTTGTGTTGAACGAAAACACGGAGCACGCGAGAAACAATATCTTTACGAAAGATAATATTTTTGCGAGAAGGCGAGTGGCTGCGGTATCGGGTGACAATAATCGGATATCTGGTTACGTTAAAAAGAAGCTCAGCGCGTTGAATAACGAATTTTTAAAATCATTGGGATTTGTCGTACGAAATATTTGAACAATATGATTGACATCTTGAATATCGGAGGCAAGCCGATCTTTGACGATCGTATCGTCAAGATTGAGACTCATACGTACAATCCATACGCTAACACAACGCTTGGATATAACGACAAGATACCAATACCGATACAACATCAGGATTTGTACACGTTATCGTGTGAAAGTTTTCTATGCATCGAGGGAAAGTTGATGGTGCATAAAGTGGATGAAGGCGGAAGAGTGGTATTGGGAAACAATTTTGTCGCGTTTGTATGATGAACTTTGATATGAACTCGATGGTGTGGAAATTGACCGCAACAGAAACGTTGGAATAACTTCCACGATTAAAAACTATGTCTCTCTAACAGCCGAGGAAAGTAAAATCTTGGAGAATGCTGCGTGGAATATGTCGCATAATGCTGTTGAATTTACTTCCACTTTTGCGTGCCGCTAAAAATACTACTGGGTTTTTGCGAAGATTATAAGCGAGTTGTGATTAACGCTCGTCACGAATTATTTCTGATATGTTCGCGCAACGACAACAATTGCATATTTGGACATGCTTCGACTGAAGCTGGTATCGAATTATTCAAGATACAATGGCGTATGCCTCATGTAATATTGAGCGAGGTCAATAAACTATCCTTGCTACGCGCATTGGAAAGCGGGCGATACTTGAAGATGAGTTTTCGTTTTTGGGATCTATACGAATTTCCTCTATTGCATAATACGACTAAGCATTCGTGGACCGTGAAAGCCGCCTCTCAGCTGGAGAAGCCGCGATACATGATCTTCGCGCTGCAGACTGGCAGAAAAAATGCTGTGTCAAAAAATATTATTACATTCGATGACTGTAAATTGACCAACGTTAAACTCTATCTAAACTCTGAATTTTATCCCTACCATGATTGGATTTAGATTTCGATAAAAATAGATTCGCCCTCTTGTTTGATATGTACTCTCATTTTCGCAAATCTTATTATGGATGTGATAATGATGATGTGCTATTAAACATTTCAAAATTTTTACATTGCGGTCCTCTCGCGGTTATCGATTGCTCGCGACAAAACGAGTCTGTCAAAAATTCCACCGTGGACGTGAGATTAGAGTTTGAGTGCAAGGAGGATATACCAGCAAATACCACCGCCTATTGTCTCATCTTGCGCGATCCCGTTGTCGAATATTGTTCGTAAAATTACCTAGATCAGCAAATATCCCCTCCAATGTCAAAAAATATATAAAGATCGAGATTTTGACGATCGACAGCAGTCGTACATCATTCTTGCAATCATACAGTAATATTATCAGCATGATCGCGCCAACGTTTGTGGATCTGCAAGGATTCATTATCGGGAGAAACATTATCGTGAAGGAAATAGCGATACTGATAAATGGATTTGTTCTCTCTCATTACTTTCATTTAAAAAATTGCGCTTTACAAAATGTATTTAAAATATTCAATGAACGAATGATCATAAAGATTCACCCAAACATTATTTAGAATAAACTATTTTTAAAATATATTTTTATTCTCTTTTATTCTTCACTTTTCCTTGTTCTTATCCCAGTATGCGAGTATTAAATTTCAGTACGTGACGTTAGATAGCAGCGTCAGCCATTTAATTAAAATATAAATGTTACATGTCTATAGACATACAATTTTTAAAATATTTATTTTATTGGTATATAAGTAATTAATTTGTCGTTTCATGTAGTTGATATTGGTTCGACAGTTGTTCAATAGCTGTTCGATAGCTGTTCGATAGCTGTTCAAAGTGGTTCGATGGCTGTTCGATAGCTCTTCGATAGCTGTTCGATAGCCGTTCAATAGCCGTTCGATAGCTGTTCAAAGCTGTTCGATAGCCGTCCGGTAGCTGTTCAAAGCTGTTCGATAGTGGTTTAAAAGCTGTTCGATAGTAGTGTAATAGTGGTTTACATATTATAGTAATACGTTATTCATATTTAAAAGACTTTAATTGTAGATAGTTGTTCGCGGAAACATGCTTACTTTTGTCTTCTTATCATATGCAGAAGGTAAGCGTTCTTTGCAAGTGATACATCCCCTACTCTAAAATATTTAATGGAGACGATGTCTATCCCGTTATGTCCGTCACAAAGTGTTTGACAACGAGTGAAGTAGTTTTGAAAGAAGAGTGAATAAAAGCTGATAAATTTTTAAAATAATTAATTTGTCGTTTGTTAATGGTTCAAAGCTCTTCGATAGCCGTTTGATAGCTGTTCAAAGCTATTCAATTGCCGTTCGATAGCTGTTCGATAGCTGTTCAAAGTGGTTCGATGGCTGTTCGATAGCTCTTCGATAGCTGTTCGATAGCCGTTCAATAGCCGTTCGATAGCTGTTCAAAGCTGTTCGATAGCCGTCCGGTAGCTGTTCAAAGCTGTTCGATAGTGGTTTAAAAGCTGTTCGATAGTAGTGTAATAGTGGTTTACATATTATAGTAATACGTTATTCATATTTAAAAGACTTTAATTGTAGATAGTTGTTCGCGGAAACATGCTTACTTTTGTCTTCTTATCATATGCAGAAGGTAAGCGTTCTTTGCAAGTGATACATCCCCTACTCTAAAATATTTAATGGAGACGATGTCTATCCCGTTATGTCCGTCACAAAGTGTTTGACAACGAGTGAAGTAGTTTTGAAAGAAGAGTGAATAAAAGCTGATATTTCGAAAATGCCATCGTTGATCGAGTTGGTGTTGCGTCGAGGCCAATTGAACACGTCATGGTGGGCGCAGGATTTAGTAACGGGGCTGTTGAGAGCTCTATTAGATCTAATAGTTTTTCAAAGTAAATAATATTTGTGTATGTTTTATATCATATAAATTATTTATAATATATTATAATTTGATTTGATTTGATTTGATTTATAGTATCAGTGTACGAGTGATATCAAGATTCCTGGTTTTATGAACTTTGAACACCGGCGGACGATTCGAATGTTGCTACGGAACGCGCAAGACGAATTGAACGAATTGGGGAGATACTGTGGAGGCTCGAGAGTACGATTCGGTCAATCGGTCCTGGATGTACTGGGGTATTTTTTGCTTTAAAAAACTATTTGGAGTCAAGCCTTACGATGGTGAAAAAAAAATCATGAGACGAGCCTCCAAGCAAGAGATCGGAAACTTAATTGTAAGTATCTTTTTTAAAACTTATGATAAATTTAATATTTTGATTAATTTTTTAATAAAATTTCATTTCTTTGTCTGTTTCAGATGGAGAACGTCACCTTATTATATTATATTATATTATATATTTTATATCTTTTGTATTTTTATATTATTATTACTATTAGTATTATTATTTTTCACGCACGCACGCACGCACGCACGCACACACATTTATATGATACACATAAATATTAAATAAAACTTATTATTATATATAAAAAATGTCAATTATTTCTGCGTCTTGTTCTTTCTTTTTCCTACACGCGAATGCCTCGCGCTATCTCTTTCTCTCTCTCTCTCTCTCTGTCCCAAGTGCATGCGAACGCCATCCTTTTTCCATTCCAATGCGAACGCTATCCTTTTCCTACTTGTACATGCCTCGCGCTATCCCTTTCCCACACATTGCAAACACCTCGCGCTATTCTTCTCCCACACATTGCGGACACCTCGCGCTATCTCTCTCACACCTACTCGCGGACGCGTGCGTTCCCTCTTCCCCGCGGACCCCTCGCCTACCGGTTCACCGCGATCCCTCTCTTCCCCGCGGATCCCTCGCCCACGGTTTCGCCGCGGTTCTCCTCTTCCCCGCGGACCCCTCGCCAATCGGTTTCGCCACGGTTTCCCTCTTCCCCGCGGATCCCTCGCCTACGGTTTCGTCGCGGTTCCCCTCTCCCCGCGGACTCCTCGCCGACCGGTTTTACCATGTATTTTTCGACGTCTTTTGTTAATCCGTGCCAATTATGATTTACGCGGATTCTTTTTATTGTTCGCTCTATTTCTTGATGTCCTCCTGTGGGTGCATCGTGATATTCGTATAATATCTGTTTCTTCTCTTCCTCCTTATATTTTTTCTCTTCGTCGGAGTTCGTTTCTTCTTCTGTTGCGAGGACTTCTCGCTCCTCTTCTGTTTCATATGCGTCTCTTTTTACATTGCTCAGTGCATCGGCATTCGCGTTCGCAGCTTTATGAATGATTTAATAATCATACTCTTCGAGTTTTAATCTCCATCCGATCACTCTCGATCCGGGATTGTTTACATTAAAATAACCAGATTAATGGTTTATGATCGGTTACGATTTTGAATTTCGTACCGTGTACGTATGGCCTGAAATATTTTACAGCCCTTACAATTGCTAATAATTCTTTCTCTGTTGTATTGTAATTCTGCTCCGCCTGCGATAAAGCTCTGTTGGCGTAAGCAATTGGCCGGTCATTGCCTACTTTTCCTTGTGACAGTACTGCTCCGATTGCATAGTCGGAGGCATCGGTGGTCACTATAAATTCTTGAATAAAGTCTAGATATTTTAACACTGGCGCCGTCATTAATTTTTCTTTTAATATTTCAAAAGCATTTTGCTGTTCCGATGTCCACTCGAATTTTTCTGTTTTCTTCGTTAATTTAGTCAGTGGCTTGGCTATTCGTGAGAAGTTTCCTATGAATTTTCTGTAGTATCCGGCTAGTCCTATGAAAGATTATATATCCTTCACTTTCTTCGGCGTCGGAAATTCTTTTATTGCCGTTAACTTTGACAGATCTGGAGATATTCCATTCTCCGAAATAATGTGACCTAAATAAATTACTTCCTTGCACAAAAATTCGCATTTATCTGGTTGCAATCTCAGATTGTTTTCTCGGAGTCTCTGTAGTACTTCCTTGAGTCTTTTATTGTGGTCCTCTAGGCTCGACCCGTATATGATGATGTCGTCTAAATAAACTAGACATTTAAGTCCTTGCATTCCGGTTAGAATTGAATTCATCAGTCTCTGGAATGTTGCTGGCGCATTTTTCAATCCAAACGGCATTCTATTAAATTCATAGTGTCGTAGGGCGTTGAAAAAGCTGTCTTTTGTTTATCCTGCTCAGCCATCGATATCTGATAATATCCTGATGCTAAGTCTAGTGTGGTAAAATATTTGGCGTTTCCTAACTGGTCCAGTATATCGGTGATGTTGGGCAGTGGAAATGAGTCGCCTATTGTTAAGTCGTTTAGCTTCCGAAAGTCTACTACTACTCGGAGCTTAGGTTTTCCGGATGCGTTAGCCTTTTTCGGTACCACTAATAGGGATGCGTTCCATTGACTCACGCTTGTTTGGATTATGCCGTTTTTGAGCATTTCTTGCACTTGTTTATTTACTTCCGTCTTGTGCTTCTCGGGAAGACGATACGGCCTCGTGTTCACCGGCGAGGTGTCGGCGCGCGTGTTTATCTCGTGCTCTACCGTCGCGGTGCACGTCAGTGGTTCTCCGTCCAATTAAAATGTATCGTAATATTTTTCGCATATCCGTAGGAGTGCCTGTTTTTCTTCCGTATTTAAATGCTGCGTGCGTAGTAGTTGTCAGATTTGCACGTGTCTCGAATTAGTAGGCTTAAAATTTTTTTCTTGCTTGTATTGTATGTATTTTGGATTCAATATCGCGTTCTACGTCTTCGAGAGTGACGTTCGGCGTCTGTATCTTGACTTCCGTATCGGTCGTATTTATGATACTAACGGGACACGTGTAATCTTTTTTTCTACCAAGCAATTTCCGAGATAGATTCCTGGAGCTGTTTCCTCTGCTCGTACTATTCCTATCCGATTTTGTTTCGTTGTCGCATTTACGATTTTGCTGCGCGGTTTTAGAGTTGTTTTATTAAACGAATGGAATTTTAGTACGGCGTTTCCTATTTTTAATTGATTTTGATTATAATCGCAGGATACCGAATATTGTCGAAGGAAATCAATTCCTAGAATTCTTTCATATTCGATCGGAATATCGTCCCTTACTACATAAAATGCATGTTTTACCTTGTGTCCTTCCATTTTAATCGTGGCGTACATTTTTCCTATTGTGTTTATTTTATGCCCGGTTATGCCTGTAAGCGCAATTTTATCTTCGTGTATAAGGGTGTCGTCCTTTAAATGTTTCAATTTTGTTAATGAGATGATCGATCCTAAGTCGTACAACATCCGTATTTTTTCGTCTTTTGCTTGTCGCATTGGTAATGCTATTAGCAATAGCATTACAATCCGTCTTTTTCTGTGAGCGCGGCATATCTTTAATATACGCGATACTCGGACGCAGATCGTGGTTGTTTCTTTCTCGCTTCCTCCTGCCCGTCTTCGCTGCTACTACTCGCGCTATCGGCGTTCTTTCTCTGTTGTCGCGAATTCTTTCGGTCGCGTGTATTTTCTTCGCGCGGTATCTTCTGATTACCGTTTTTTATTTTATTTGTATTACTTTTTGGTTTTCCGTTCAGGCTCCAGCATTCGTCGCGGCTGTGTACTGTCTTTTTGCAGTGCGAGCAATATTTATTTATCGCGTTTATCAGCGAGGGTTTATCCGGTTTCGGGCTCGCGTATCGGTTACTTCGACAATCGCGTCCGTAATGCCCGTTTTTTCCGCATTTAAAGCATTGCGGGGTCGAACTTCAACTATGTCGCGAGTAACTTGATTCGGTTTTATTTTTATTAGCAAAGTTGCTTGTTCTCGCCGGTGTCGGTCCGATAAGTTTTTCTTCGGCGCTCGCGCCCGTTACCGCTTCTTGGAGCGTCGTATATCGTTGCGCGCGTACGAGTACTTTTAATTCGTCGCATAGTCCGATTTGGAAATTTATTAACGCTTGCTTTTGAATTGTTTGTTGAATCGTGCGTTTTGATGATGAGGAGTGCTCTTCTTCTTCGATCATAGAATCGTATAATTTCATTGCCAGTAAATCAACATGTTGTCCGAAAACGTGCGCGGTTTCGTTCGGCCTTTGTTTTAACGAATTAAACTCGATTTGTAAATGTGTCGTACTTTGTTTAGACTGATAACAAGTCTCGAGTTGTTGTTTTAGTTTGCCGAAAGTCTGAAAGTTCCGTGTCTCAAAATTCTGCATGGCTTTTTCTTTTAGTTTTGTATATAAAATTGCTCGAATTAATGATTCTTCATCCACGGGATTTACAGTGACCGGCACAATAAAGTGACCATATTATATTGCATATAACAATCTCTTAAAATTAATGTTTGTAATAGAAAAACATCTTATTATTGGGTTTTGTTTGAAAGGTTTATTATCACACTAAAAATTTATAACGAAAATTGAACGAGTTTTTGCGATAATAAATATTTATGATTTCATTATAACAAAACAAGCATTTTCATGTATGACAAAAAAAAAGTGACCACCTTAGAATTTGTAGTGTCTTCATTTAATCGCGTTGTGTATCATGCGTAAAATGTAAATAAAGAACTGTTTATTATAGCAACCTCTGATTAACAGTTCCTTGTTCACTTTGAACAACAACGCAGTATATAGAAAGATAGTGAATATGACTAGTCGACAAATTTCTTATCAAGTTCGAAACTTGATTATCAAAGATTGTAAACGTGGTGTTTTGCAGCGGAAGATCGCTCAGAAATATAATCAACAAAAGCGCAGTCTAGAAGCTTTATAAAAAATATTTGAACACCGGAACAGTGGCCGATCGGTCTGGAAGAGGTAGAACGCGAAGCACAACTTGGCGCGATGATGCAAACATCATACGAATGGTGAAAAAAGATCCGAGAACAACTGTCAGGAATCTTCGTGAATCACTCCACCTGACCATTTCCGACCGGACAGTACGCAGGAGGCTGCGGGAAGCAGATCTACACAGCCGTTTCGCATGTAAGCGCCCATTGATCAGTAAAAAGAATAAAAAAAAGCGACTCGAATTTGCAATAAAGTATGCAAATCAACCCGTGGAGTTCTGAAAACGAGTTCTGTGGACGGATGAAAGTAAGTTCGAGCTTCTTGGACGCAAACAACGATTTCGTGCATGGCGGAAAACTAGCGAGAAGCTTGAAGATCGTCATCTCAAAGACAGTGAAACACGGCGGAGGTAACATCATGGTCTGGGGTTGTTTTTCTTGGGAAGGAGTGGGTCAATCGGTAAAAATCGATGGCATCATGACTGCTGATATTTATATCGATATTTTACGAGAGAATTTGGAAGTTTCGTTGATCCAATTAGGCTTGGAGAATAACTTTATTTTACAACAAGATAATGATCCCAAACATACAGCCAAAAAAACAAAGAAGTTTTTAACCTCCCACCAGATAAAACTGCTTGATTGACCTCCGCAGTCTCCAGACTTGAATCCCATCGAAAATTTATGGTCGATTTTGAACGGAAATGTGAACAAAACCGGAGTCACAAACAAAAATAATTATTTCGATGCGCTGCAACGAGCTTGGGAAAATCTCGACCCCAATCATCTGCATAATCTGGTCGAAAGTATGCCCAGACGGTTGGCGGCAGTCATTAAGGCCAAAGGAGGCCATACTAAATATTAAATTTTGATTTTCTTGAAAGATAGATTAAGATTTATAAAGTGGTCACTTTTTTTGTCATACATGAAAATGCTTGTTTTGTTATAATGAAATCATAAATATTTATTATCGCAAAAACTCGTTCAATTTTCGTTATAAATGTTTAATGTGATAATAAACCTTTCAAACAAAACCCAATAATAAGACGTTTTTCTATTACAAACATTAATTTTAAGAGATTGTTATATGCGATATAATATGGTCATTTTATTGTGCCGGTCACTGTATGTCCTGGACGGCATACGTGCATGCGTTCAAAAATTCTAATAGCTTATGTCGCGATGTTCCGTCAAATTCGGGAATCATTGCCCTTGCTTCTTTTAACGGCAAGTAATTCGGAGCGACTCTTCGTCGACTTCTGATGTCGCGTTCGGTTCGTCCGCATGTTGCGTTAAATGCGTCCTCTCGGCGGTTGTATCCGTGACGTGGTAAATCTATAATCGTGTCTTCTACTCGCGTTGTTTGCCTATTCAATGATCTTACTTCTGCGCGTATTTCGTTCAACATTTCGAGGAGTTGCGTGCAGTCTCCTCTTTCCTCGCGATTTGTTTCGGAAGGCGGCGTGCGATTTGCCTCCGCTATGTCCATCTGGCGAATGGATCGTCGCATGTTTTCGATTTCCTCGTCTACCTTGCGGCGGGTTTGCGGGAGTGCGTTCGTGCTAATTACGCGTTACGGCCATATTATTTTCGTGCTGGCGGTAAATTTCTTCCGGATCGAACTGATCGCTCTCATAGGAAGTTAGCGAAAATTCGCGTCGTAAAGATACTCTACTTGGAGTTCTGCTAATATACGGTCGCGTACGTCTAGTCTCGCGTTGCGTGTTGTCAGTGGGTCAGTCGTATTACGCGGGAGTAGGCTTTCGTCAAAACTGTCAAACAAAAATTCGCGTTCGGTGACGACGTTTACCGGTAACTCAGTCTCGCTTTCGCTCGAGTATTGCGTTTCTAAGTTTCTTCGCGCGTTATAAAAATTCTCTCGTGGCGTTAAACTTATGCTAATCGCTCGTCGGGCTGATTCGCTTAGTAACCACGATCGGTTCGCTATCGGTTTCGGTATATTGGAACCTTCCGACATTCAGGCGATTATATTTATTAAATTTTCGGACTTACAATAGTATGACGGCTCGCATGATCGCTCGCTGTGTCAGTAGGTTGCTGACGCCGCCGTCCTTCGCTCGGCGGCTGATACGGCTGACGATGCTCATCGTACGGCGGTCGTTGTCCGGCGACGGTGCGTTGTCCGTAGAGTTGTCGTAGGTCGCGATTCTTGGCGGCTCACGTTTCTGCTACAGATGTTGTGACGATGCTTGTTCTGTTGTCCATGCGTTGTCCTTCCATGTTTGTGGTTTCCGTTAGTTTACTTTTGTGTGTGCTGGCGTGCCTGCCCCTTTTTCACCCTTGGCGGGTTGCAAGTCTTGGCGAAAGCTTGTGTATTGCTTCCGTTCGTCAGCTCTGGTTAATTGCTGGCGAGCCTGTTTTTAACACAATTATGTCTTTTGCAGGTCTTTGATGAGCTTTAGCGATGCCCCGGCAGATCCCACTGCTGCCACCAAATTATGTTATGCCTCCGGAGAAGCACGGTAGTCGGGATCGTTCGCCGGATGGAATTTGGAAATTCGGGCTTTGCCCAAGAGACTCACCGATTTGATTGTTGATGGAGATAATATTCCTGTAGTCGGGATAAAAATATATGGATCTATTTTATTCACAATTTGGATTTATTACAATGTTCCCGCACATTAGCTCGCATCGCGTATCGCGATAGCGGATATCTTGACGTGCGCGTGTCTGGAGTCGAGTTTCGGTCGCGAGACTCACTCCTCGATTCTTCGTAACTTATCTCTGCCGACTACGTGGTTTTACTTTAATAGCTGCCCGTAAGGTTGTCCGGTAATACTTCTGGTATTGAGACTGCCCGCCGCTCGTTAGCGGTGGATGTTTTTATTATGTCCCCTTGGTTTCCCGGGAGGGGGTCGCTTAGCGACAGGACCATGTGTGGTCGTGTCGCTCAATTTTGGCGGCAAGATCCGGGTGCAAGCTAAGGAAGTTCGGAATAGGGCTTCTTTGCTTGCATTTTCGCAATTTCCTTATTCCGCTGGCCCTGGTTTCCGCGTTTTCGCAATGGAGTGATTGCGCGGTCGCTCGGGCTTCGCGCGTGGCTCGCCTTATCAGCGCTTTGCTCGGTCAACGCTCGTAACGTGATATGTATTCGCGTTACACGTTGAGCTTATATTATAAAATAATATATAACTAATAACTAGTGTATAGCCTTTTCGGGCTATAACAATGTTACCGGAGCAATTAAGAAATAGATTAGAAATAGTGAGAAATGAGAATGAAAGACAAACACGACAAGCTGGGGATATTGCAATAAAATATCGCAGAACAAGGACTGCGCAAAGGAGTATGTTTTACGAAGGAGTGAAAATGTATAACGCCTTGCAAGCTGAAATAAAGCGGAATGAAAGAATTATGCCGTTTAAGCGAATGTTAAAGGAGTATATTGTAATTAATGTAAATTAGATTTGTATTACAAATAGCTGAGAAAGCTCATAAAGATCAATCAATCAATCAATCAATTTCTCTCCCTCTCTCCCTCTCTCTCTCTCTCTCCCTCTATCTCTCTCCCTCCTTCCCTTCCTCCTTCCCTCCCTCCTTCTCTCCCTCTCCCTCTCTCCTTCTTTCCCCACGTCAGAGTGCTTCAATGTTTTAAATGTCTGGCTTTTGGTCACTGTGCAAAGGACTGCAGGTTGTCTGCGCTCTGTGGGCATTGTGCCGGTGAGCATGAATTGAGGGACTGCACTAGAAGAGGGGAGGCTGCCAGCTGCGGTAACTGCAGGAGATGACACATGAACGAAGAGCGTTCTCATTCGGCTTTGGATGGCGATAAGTGCTCGATTCTACGCAAGCTTTTGGACAGGATCAAACTCATCAACTATGGGTAGCTCCGCCTTCGATCTCCTGCAAGTGTGCCATGTTAACTGCCAGTCTCTATTCACCCACCTGGACGAATTTCGTTCTTTTTTCTTGGCATCAAACAATCATATCATCTGCTTATCTGAGACGTGGATAAAGCCTTCATTGTCTGATCATCTTGTGGAGCTCCAGGGATATCAGCTTTTCAGTTGCGACAGGACTGGAAGAGGAGGGGGCGGTGTTGCATTCTACGTATCAAATGCACTACAGATCAAGATCATACAGCAGTCGGAAGGTGAATACTGCAGAAAGCCTGAATTTTTCATAGCTGAGATATCTTTTAGCACCGGCTCCAGGTTGCTTTTGGCGGTCGTATACCGGCCACCTCACTGCGGCTTACTCGCTGACTTTTTCAACATCTTTATGGAACTGTCAGTCACGTATAGACACTCTATTATCTTCGGTGATTTCAACGCTGACATGGGCTCAACCACCTTCGATTCTGAACAGATCTTATCATTCGTGGAATCTTCTAGCTTGTTTCTCGTGCCGTTTGGGCCGACTTATCAGTTACCTAATTTCTCCACGACCTTGGATTTATGCATAATTGATGATGATGAGAAGCTAGTTTCTTTTGGACAGCAGGATGTATGCTTCCTTTCTAACCACGATCTGATCAGCATTAAATACAATATTAGGATCGAGCGCCACCAGAGGCGAGCTATTAGAGTGAGGGATTTCCGCTCCTTCAGCGTGGATGACTTCCGCATAGATCTCTCAACGCGTGATTGGAACTCACTTCTGTGCGCTCAAGATGTGAATCACAAGATCTGTATATTAAATAACTTTTTTTTGGAATGCTATGACAAGCATGCTCCGCTTAAGAATACCAAACCCAGGCATCTACCAGCGCCCTGGCTAACTGAGGACATTAGGGCTGCGATGAGAGAGAGGGACAGGGCGAGAAGGGTATGGAGGAGGCGTAGAACTACTGCCAATTATTCAGCGTATAGGACCCTGAGAAACGGCGTACAGGTGGCTGTGCGCAATGCCAAGCGCGATTGTTATTGCAGTGCCTTTCACAACATAAAAGATCCTAACGACATTTGGAAAAAACTGCGGCATATTGGCCTCATCAAGCCTAAATCTTCGAACTTGAAGTCCGCCTTAATCTGTCCGTTGCCAAAGGTTAAATGCCCTACCAATCTCCAACATTACAGACCAATATCAATTTTATGTTTGCTTTCTAAAGCGCTCGAGCGCATTGAGGCGGAGCAGATCATCCATCACCTCGAGACTTTCAATCTGTTTGATCCACAGCAGACTGCATACAGGAGAGGCTTTTCAACACAGACTGCATTAATAAGGGTAATGGATGAAATACGGCATGCGGCTGATCGAAGAAAAGTAACCATCGCAGTGTTCTTCGATTTCACGAAAGCCTTTGACAATGTCAATCATCGCATTCTCATACACAAAGTGAGACAGATCAACTTTTCCTGTGAGGCGTTAAGATGGGTGTGCCTACTTAGACGGAAGACGGCAGGCTGTGCGTGATCTTGTCACTGGCGACAAATCTCCTATGAGAATGGTTATGAGGAGCGTGCCTCAGGGATCTGTCCTGGGACCTCTGCTATTTGTCCTCTACCTATCTGATTTTGGCGGGATATTGGAGCACTGCAGTTATAACTTTTACGCTGACGATCTGCTAATTTATCTGCATGCAGAACCTTGTGACCTGCAGAGTGGGATACGCAGGGTGAATGAAGATATAGAAATCGTTGTGAGATGGTCAGATACTAATCAGCTCACGCTGAATGCTAACAAAACAACTTCCATGATTCTTGGAACTGCGAGATACATCAACAATATTGTATTTGAAGATCTACCCGGAATAACAGTGGATAATATTATCGTTCCGTATAAGGATTCTGTTGTTTATCTAGGCGTCACTATATCTCAAACATTATCGTGGGATAAGCAAGTAGCCAAGACTGCTTCCAAAGTCAACGCAGCGTTATATCAACTAAAACTATGTGGGTATTTTTTTATTCAATCTTTGCGCGCATGTCTGGTCACTACTTTGATTTTTCCGTTAATCGATTATTGTTGCACGATCCTTACGGATATCACGGGTGAGCTCAATTTAAAGCTTCAACGGGCATGTAACGCGAGTGTCAGATTCGTCTGTAGGGCTAAACGGGATGAGCATATCACTCCATATTACATCGAATTAGGTTGGCTGAAGATAAACGCTAGACGAAAGTATTTTGTTGGCTGTCTAACTTTCAATATCATGCAATCGAAACGACCCTATGACCTTTTCAACACTTTCACGTTTTGTAATGTCGTACCTGAGCGAAATACGAGGGCTTCTAGCGACCTGCTCGCATTACCTCCATGTCATACGGAACTCTTTAGGCGATCGTTCAGATGTTGTGCCCCGCGGCTATGGAATGAAATACCGAGCGACGTTCGATCTTGTTCTACGCGTAACGAATTTAAGTTTTTCGATTACCTGCTCTGCGGCGGCAACTGAACTCAATTCTCACATGTTTCTGCGCTATAATCTTACTCATGCCTTGTTCGCATCGTCACCTCATGTATACATACTTGAACATACACACCAATCTGCACGCATTCTCTCATACCCACACACACACACTCACACACACACACTCACTCACATACTAAAACATACACTTGTACACACTCGTTTACTCACTCTTTCACACTTTATATTATTTATCGATATGTATTATTTAATCCTTTCTTTCTTTTTATTTTGTAAATGATCATTATTTATTTTGTCACATTTTCATACTGTATATAGTGCTGTGCGCTTGAGGGGACTCTATCCCGGAGCGCCTAATAAATATTGATTCTATTCTATTCTATTCTATTCTCTCGTTCTCTCTGAGAACGGTGAGTGTGGATTAAAACGTGTTTCTTATTTCTTTGTCTTGTGTGCCGATTTTCTGCCGCTTCTCGCCCTTTCGGGCCTTTCTTTTTTAGTGCTGCATTGTCAAGGGCTACTTTGCTTGACCTTTGAGTATACGCTTTGCCTCTGCTCTGATCAATTTGGCCGCTTTTCTGGACTTTTCTTTTTGGATTTTTCTCTTGGAATTTCGCTAAGTTTGACGGAACGGTTTTTGACGTGATCTAGGCTATGTTTACAAAGCATCTGTATTCGGTCGTGCGATGGATGCCGGCGTAGGCGCTGGTGGGCAGGACGACAATGGCGTAGGCAGGAGGGGGCTCACGCAGTCTTCTAGCACATCTTTATTGAATTATTCAGGTATGTCAGAGAGACCTAATATTGATGCGATGAATTTCTCGAGGGTAAATGCGCGTAGGGCTACGGTGCAACGACACAGTGATGTTGTGTCCAGACTGCTATTATCTAGCAAGGAAACGCTGGATAAAAGGGCAGCGATTGAGTCTGCGTTTCGGGCATGCAGAGATGGAGGTATCTGCAGCCTTAATCAATCTGATCGATGAGCGTTCATTGTCCGGGAATCTTTCGGCGGGGGATATCAAGAAGGTCGTGGCGGAGGCGCTAAACGATATCAGTGGTCGAGGCTGATGCGAGAAGTGACGTCCGTTGTGCGGAGACCGAAGTGAGAGAAAGATCTTACGCTTCCGTTACTGGTTCTTCAAGATCGGAGATCCGGGTATCTAGAGGTCCGACGGTGGAGCTGTCCAACACCACCAGCTTCCTGGTTGTGCCCAAGGATGGTAAGAAGGATATATTTACTTCAGGCTATGTCTTAGACTACTAAAGAGACCTTGTGCAAGGTGTTCAAACCAGCTGACTGTGGTCTAAAGGTCAAAAGACTAACATACGCGCGAGATAGCGGAGTTAGGATTGAGGCTTTTTCTCCCGACATCGAGAAAATCAAGGCTTGCTCTGGTCTTGCCAACGCTGGACTTATGATATGCGAGAACGTTAAATCTAATCCAAGGCTCATTGTACATGGAGTGCCAGCAGAAATGTCTGCTGAGAAAATCAAAGATGAGCTCGTGGCTCAGAATCTGAGTCTAGATTCCGCAAGTGATCTGAAGATTGTTTTTATTTTTACACCTAAGCAGAACAGGCGCACTACCAGCTGCGTTCTGGAGCTCTCTCCCGCTGTACGCAAGGATTTACTCAAATGCGGACGGATCTATCTGCGCTACGCAGCCTACTCTTTCTCGGACCATGTCAGAATCGTGCAGTGCTATAGATGCCTCTCATTCGGACACATTGCCAAGGACCGCAGAAGCGAACCTTCTTGTGGACACTGTGCTGGTTCACACTAAATGAAGGATTGCAAAAACAGAGATCTACCGCCTAAATGTCTTCACTGGCTCACTCGGCCAGTAAAATGCCCTATATTGGGCCGAAAAATTAAGGACAAGATAGCTAATACTAACTATGAATAACATGACAAAGGACTTTGAAAATCTGAAAATCTGCCATATTAACTGCCAGTCCCTCTTCGCGCATCTTGACGAGTTTCGTCAAGATTTCTTCTGCAATGCTGACTACCACATCATCTGCATGTCGGAGACGTGGCTTCGACCTGGAATTACGGACGCCATGGTAAAACTGCCAGGGTATACGCTCTTCAGATGTGACAGAGTTGGCAGATCTAGTGGCGGAGTGGCCTTCTATTTGTCGGATTTTCTTCGTGCCTCCATCCTGTGTATCTCTGCCGAGTCCCTCACCGCCAAACCCGAATTTATAATAGCGGAAGTTTCTTTTGACAATATGTCTAAGCTCTTGCTGGCCGTGATATACCGCCCATCAAACACTGACTATCTGAATGAGTTTTTTCAACAATTTTTGGAGTTCCAAGTGGATTATAGGCATTCATTGATTCTCGGCACTTTCAATGCCGACATGAACCAAACTACCTTCGACAGTCAGCAGTTGGGTGCCTTCATCTCCGCGTCGAGCCTATATCTCGTTCCGTTTTCGTGCACACATCATCTGAAGAACTCCAGCACATTATTGGATCTATACATCATTGATGATGTAGACAAGCTTATGGGTCATGGCCAATATGGAGTTGCATTCCTGTCAGTACACGATCTTATTTATGTCAGATACGGGATCAAACTGTAGCGTCGTCGAGCTAGGCTCGTTGAATGCAGAGACTGGCGCAGTTTCGATGCAACCGCCTTTCAGTCTGATATAAGTGGCATTGACTGGACTGACCTACTGGTCTCAGATAATATGGAAGAAAAGATCGAAGTCTTCAATGCTAAATTGCTGGACATATTCAATTTACATGTACCGCTAAAGCGACGGCACTTTAAGAACTTGCCTGCCCCATGATTGACAGAGGATTTTCGTGCAGCCATGCGCAGAAGAGATATGGCCAGAAGAGCTTGGCGGAGACATAAAACTGACCATTACTACAACCGGTACAAACTACTGCGCAATGAGACACTGAGTCTTGTGCGATCTGCCAAGAGCGCCTTTTATGTTGACACCTTTAATCGTGCGGTGCAAATGAGGTTTGGAACAGACTGAGGCATCTAGGATTCATCAAGGCCAGGAGTATCTCTCCACGCCTCTCGCACGCTGTTGAGGAGCTCAATGAATTTTTTGGGCACTGTGGGAAACATCCGGATCTGGAGTGCGGTAGCTCTCGAGGACACACTCACGGGAGATTTCAATGATGAAGGTCTTCATTGGGAATATGTCATGCCATTAACTATCGCGAGGGTAATCGCTAGAGCCAAATCTAATGCAGTTGGTATGGATGGCATTTCGTTGAGACTACTGAGGCTCGCGATGAATAGTACACTGCCTATTTTAGATCATTTATTCAACTTCTTTCTGACATACGGAGTTTTTCCGTTGCAATGGAAATCGGTTCTTATCTGTCCGATTCCCAAGATCAGGAATCCGGCATCAGTGCAACATTATCGGCCGATCTCGATCCTTCCTACGTTGTAGAAAGTGCTGGAGCGTGTAGTCTGCGACCAGATGCGCGAGTATCTCGAGGACGCTGATCTTTATGATCCGTGTCAGTCTACCTATAGGAACAACAATTCAACGCAGACATGTTTGATTCGGATGCTGGACGAGGTTAGACATGCAGCTGACCGAAGGATGGTTACCGTGTCAGTTTTCTTCAACTTCTCGAAGGCTTTTGATAGGGTGGATCACTTCCTTCTAATAAGAAAACTGAAGAGGTTGAATTTCTGGGACAGTACCATACGGTGGATATATTCTTATCTTACGGGGCGGACTCAGGCTGTCAAGGACGGTGTGGAGGGCGTGATTTCGTCTCTATCTCGCGTTGGGGCTGGAGTGCCTCAGGACTCAGTTCTGGGCCCTTTACTATTTACATTATACTTGTATGACTTCGGGCGTGTACTCAAGCACTATAAATATAATTTTTACGCCGACGACCTCCAAGCCTACATCCACTGTATCCCTAAGGACCTGTCTGACGCTATCCGGATGGTTAATGAGGATATTAATGCTATCCTTGGCTGGTCGACTTCCAACAGGCTCATTTTGAACTCAGAGAAGACGTAGGCTATAGTCATGGGAACGTTGCGATACGTCAGGGCTATCGATCTAACTACTCTTCCAGAGATAATAGTGGACAAGTTTACGGTACAATACTCAACATCCATTAAGTACCTCGAAGTATCGGACGATCATAAACACTCTGTCATTGGAGAGGCAGGTCATCATCATGACAAACCAGATTCACTCGATACTGTACCAGCTAAAGCTCCGCAGACACCTGTGACCTGAAGCTCTTAGATCAAAGCTTGTAACCTCGTTAATCTACCCACACGTTGACTATTACTGTGTAGCTTACACTGACATGACGGCCGAGCATAATCTAAAACTCCACAGAACCATAAATCCCTGTATCAGATTTATTTTTAATGTGAAGCCAGACAGGCATATTACGCCCTACTACGAGAGGCTCCGGTGGCTCAAGATTGATTCTCGGAGAACTTACTTCGTAGGATGCTTACTGTTGAGGATACTGCGGACCGGACAGCCTGGCCTTTTGCACTCCAACTTTAACCATAGGGCTTTAACATCAGACCGAGCGATGAGGGCTTCGAATGACACTCTAATTCCGCCACTATGCAGGACTGAGCTGTTCAAATGTTCTTTTAGAGTAACTTCGGTCAGGCTGTGAAATGGTCTCCCTCTGTCCGTAAGAAACGCTAAAACTTTAAATGATTTTAAGCAGGGGCTCTATGCGCATTTACTCATCTGTTAACTAATAAGGTCATTGTTGGAGAAAGGATGTCACCTTAATATCACCGTTGGTAACGCGACTGTTACTAGCGCTAGGGGAACGGCACTGAATCTATAGCGCCCTCTGAGCGCTTGCGTGAGTTGGATGCCCTGAGGATACCGGGAAACAAAGGATACTGCGTTCCTTCTTCTTGCAAGGACTCTCTCGTAGTGAACGCACGCGTGCAATAATAGTACAAATATAGAAAACTATATCCAGGAGGAGAAAGCATTAAGATTGTATCAGCCTTGCCCTCAACATTAAAGATATATATATATATATATACATAAAAGCGAGTCATCATTATCATAAACATTGGTCCTTCGAGCCAGATATATCTCAAAGTCGGCAAGGGCAAGGCAGCCATAACCACAAAGACGTAATATATAGCAACGCAGTATCGAGGTGTCTCCACCTTCCTTCAATCATCCTCTTATTCCCGACGGCAGTATCATTCGTAATGCCAGCCCAAATATTAAGGGCCCTTAAAGGCAAACGGACGACAGTAAAAGCACAGTGCACACGCACGCGAAACGCGATAGATGCGATAAATCCGCAAACGGTAGATATTACGTACGTGAAGCAACGGAAAGAGAAATTTGTTGAATATTGGAATCTATTCAATGTGACTCAAGGGCAAATCGACGAGTTTTTAGCAACTGATATGGATTTGGAAAATGTAGAAGAGCTTAGAACCGAACAAGAAACAGAATACGTAAACTTCGAAGAAAATTATTTTTGTATTGCTGGTAAAATAGAACGCTTATTATCACGCGATTACAAACCGGTCGACGGAAACGAAGCGCGAGCAAGGAGCAATGGCGAGCAAGCACCGATTGCTGAAGGCAGTGTACGCGATATTAGTCAAATTCTTTTACCGAAAATTGTCATACCAAAATTTAACGGAAATTATGAAGACTGGTATCCGTTTTACAATACTTTTGAGTCCATGATACATGCAAA
This sequence comes from Formica exsecta, assembly GCF_003651465.1. Lineage (NCBI taxonomy): Eukaryota > Metazoa > Arthropoda > Insecta > Hymenoptera > Formicidae > Formica > Formica exsecta. The sequence continues at coordinate 228,424 of NW_021852745.1, read as the reverse complement.
TACGAGATTAACAAATAGCCAACGGTTTCACTATTTAATTTCATCTCTCGAGGGCGATGCCGCACACGTTATTGAATCACTAGAAATCACTCCCGATAACTATGTTGAGGCGTTAGATTTATTAAAACAGCGGTATGACGATAAGCGTGTAATAGCGCAAGAGCACATAAAGGCATTATACGATCTACCTACGGTAACAAAGGGCAATCACACAGCGTTACGAAAATTACTTGATGACGTGTTGCGACATTTGCGCTCTTTAAAAAGTTTATGCAGGCCGACTGAGCATTGGGACGATCTTGTCGTTCATTTAGTTGTTACGAAACTGGATTCAAGCCTTGTTAGCGAATGGGAAAATCATATTCCAACGGACGAGATTCCAACTTTAAAGCAAATCACTGACTTTCTTGCTCACAAATGTAAAGCAATGTCAGTCTTAGCAAAAAAGGTATCCAGTGATACATCCGCGCCCAATCCACGCAAGAATAACAAATTCGCTAACGTTCATTTAACCACGTCTATTATTTACTGCGCTCATTGCAAAGGAAGGCATCATATATTTCAATGTTCTAGTTTTTTAAAATTGTCGAGTGCGGATAGAAACAAGGAAGCGAGAATTAAGGGACTATGCCTTAATTGTCTGCGTTCCATCTCTCATCAAGCTAAGGATTGCAAGTCGTTAACATGTCAAACATGCAACAAAAAGCATAATACGCTTCTTCATGTGCAGGAAAGACTCCAAAGGGATACCGAATCCACAAGTCAATCTCATCAATCAAACAACACTAACACAGTAACTTTGAATCATCATATCACTCAAGATAAGTATTATCAGGTCATATTGTCAACTGCAGTCGTCAATGCTATTGACCAGAGCGGCAATTCACATACATGTAGAGTACTGCTAGACTCGGGATCCCAATCTAGTTTTATCACAGAGAAATTAGCAAGCAAATTAAATCTCACACCAAGGCAAATCAATATAGCTATAACAGGAATAAATAATTCACAGACGCATTCTTGTCATGTTGTTAATGTACGCATAAAGTCGCGTCATATGTCATTCTCACAAGAAGTCGAATGTTACATATTAAACGCCATTACTGAAAACTTACCTCGAACTCGCATAAATATCAACGATTTCAAAATTCCAAATAACATAAGATTGGCCGATCCTCATTTTCATAAACCAAACGAAATAGACATGCTCATGGGCGTTGAATTGTTCTGGCAGTTATTATGTGTGGGGCAGATACAGAAACATAAAAATCAGCCCATCTTCCAGAAGACACAACTAGGATGGATCGTCAGCGGTAAGGCTCATGAGAGAGTACACCCGCAAAATCTAAAATATGCAGTCTATCAATTAATCAACAAATTAATCAGACTCTCACCAAATTCTGGGAAATGGAACACATTATCAACGAGACCCCATTTAATCCTGAAGAAGCAACCTGCATGAATCACTTCACAAAGAATACAACAAGAAGTAAGGATGGGCGGTTTATAGTGCAAATGCCTTTCAAAGAGACAAAATTACAACAGCTTGGTGAATCTCGTAGCATAGCATTGAGCAGATTCTTGTCCATGGAACGTAAATTGAAAAAACAACCAACGTTAAGGGAACAATACGTGCAATTCATGACGGAATATTCAAACTTAGGACACATGGTACGCATAACAGAGGAAGAAGCAGTGAAATGTACCCCACGTTATTACATACCGCATCACGCAGTAGTAAAAAGTAATAGCCTAACAACAAGGTTACGCGTAGTATTTGATGGTTCCTGTAAAACTAGCACCGGAATATCATTGAACGACTGTCTTATGGTGGGACCAACTATACAACAAGATCTCTTTTCAATTCTACTGCGATTCCGTACATTTCGATATGCAATTACGGCAGACATCGCTCAAATGTATCGCCAGATACGAATGAACAAAGCTCAAACTGCTCTTCAAACAATATTTTGGCGGAAGGACCCAAGTGAAGAAATAGCCACGTTCGAATTGCAAACTGTAACATATGGAACCGCATGTGCATCTTTTTTGGCAATAATAGAACTGGCAAATCTAAATGCATCAAATTATCCAATAGGATCAACCACAATCATTAACGACTTCTACGTTGACCTATTATCCGGAGCCGACACTGAACTTGAGATAAGGCAACTTCGAGATGAAACTATCAAGATACTAGAACAAGGAGGACTTCAGCTTAGAAAATAGGCATCCAATTTTCCTGACGCATTAAAGGCGAGCCCATTCATTTCATCAACAAAGGTTAAGAAGTATCCACATTAGGAATGCAATGGAATATAGCAAATGATGAATTCCAGTATGATATCAACACATCAAGCGTTCGGAGGGTGACCAAAAGAACTATGTTGTCGGCATTATCTAAAATATTTGATCCCTTACGTCTGTTAGGGCCTATAACGCTCACCGTCAAGGTGTTGATTCAAAGGGTCTGGCAATTAAATCTAGCATGTGACGAAACGGTTCCTATGGACATACACACTACATGGTCACAGTACGAATCTCAATTAAACATGATTCGCAATTTTAGAATACCGAGGTACGTGGCATACAAGGATGCTTCCAAAACACAGCTACATGGTTTTTCGGACGCAAGTGAGAAAGCGTATGGAGCTTGCGTGTACCTTAGAGTTAGTTCTCCTCAAGGTCAAAATTTAATACGACTGCTATGCTTGAAATCTCGCGTCGCCCCATTGAAAACAATTAGCCTACCACGACTAGAATTATGTGGAGCTCTGCTACTAGCACAACTAATGAATAAGGTCTTGCAAGCATTACGTTTTAAATCAGAAGGTGTACGTTATTGGACGGACTCAACCATAGTACTACACTGGATAAAAGCAACGGACAGAAAGTAGAATACATTCGTCTCGAACAGGATAGGTGAAATTCATAAATTATCGCAAACAAACAGTTGGTATCACGTAACGACAGATTTCAATCCAGCAGATCTTATATTTCGAGAATCTCTTCCTGCATCTTTAATTAAATCAGACTTTTGGTGGCTGCGGCCAACATGGCTATATAAAGAACCTCAAGATTGGAATACTAGCATCCCAGTGCTGTCATCAAATGACTTACCAGAACAGAAGCGAAACGTCAAGGCATTGATTATAGAAAAACAGTACAAGCAAAATTTATTTAAACAATTTTCCTCGTTAAACAAGCTAATCAGAATTAACGTCCTTTGTCTGAGATTCATTCGTAACGTTAAAAATAAAGCAGAAAACGAGATTACAGGTCGTATAACCACTCAGGAACTAGTGGAGTCCAACTTACAGCTTGTGAAAATCATCCAGGAAGCAGCATTTAAAGAGGACTTGCAAGCTTTGAAATCAAAAGGACACGTCTCACAAAAAAGTAGTTTATTGAACCTAACTCCATTTATCGACAAGGAAAACGTTATAAGAGTAGGCGGACGTCTTCAAAATGCAGCAATATCACCCGACGCAAGGCACCCGATTTTGTTACCACCAAATCATCCGTTTACGCATTTAGTTATAGCGCAAGAACATCAAAAGCAATTACATGCGGGAGCACAAGCCACTTTAGCAGCGGTTCGTGTCAAATATTGGCCTCTCTCAGCTCGCAACAGTGTCAAAAAATACATTAAGAAATGTATAATCTGTTTCAAAGCAAATCCGCGTACGTCTGAAGCAATTATGAGTGAGTTACCTTCATATAGAGTAACACCATCTAAACCATTTGCGTGTCGATTACGGTGGTCTGTTTCATATAAAATCGGGGCAGCTTCGCAACGCCAAGTTAATAACGGCTTACATAGCTATTTTCGTATGTTTAGCCACAAAAGCTGTACATATAGAATTAGTGAGTAATCTTTCTACCGAAGCATTTCTAAATGCTTTTAAATGTTTCATTGCTCGAGGTAAGGTGTCACACATATATTCCGATAATGGAACAAACTTTCAAGGAGCGTCTAACAAATTGAAGAAACTTTATCAAATGTTGCACAATAAGCATCACCAAGGTCAAGTGGATAGTACGTTAAAGAAAGATAGTACCGAATGGCACTTTATTCCTCCCCATGCACCTCATATTTCGGTGGCATTTGGGAAGCGGCGGTAAAATCGGCTAAAAATCATTTAAAACGTGTTGTCGGCGATGTAGCATTAACCTTTGAAGAAATGTACACTGTGCTCACTCAAATTGAAGCGGTTATGAACTCACGCCCGTTGACACCACTCTCCAATGACCCTAATGAACTTTCCTACTTAACACCTGGACATTTCCTAGTTGGAGACGCTCTTACCTTTATTCCAGAGCATGATATCACGCATTTATCAATCAATAGGCTTTCACGATGGCAACATGTCAATCAAATATATCAACATTTTTGGAAACGCTGGAATCACGAATATTTACAGCAATTACAGGAACGAACCAAGTGGCAACTGTCCAAGGGATTGCAGCCAAATATTGGTGATACGGTCATGATGCAAAAATGAGGCAATACCTCTGAAATGGCTAGTCAGACGTATAGATGACATTTACTCGGGCACAGATGGAGTAGCCCGAGTAATCTCCATTCGGACTACAAGGGGAACATACAAGAGACCAATCACTAAAGCATGCATTTTGCCACTTCAAAGGGATTAATTTGTTTTTGTTTTACTTGTCTATAACTTTTCTTTTTTTTTAAGGGTTAACCCATTCAAAGGGGGGAATATGTTGGAAAAAGGATGTCACCTTAATATCACCGTTGGTAACGCGACTGTTACTAGCGCTAGGGGAACGGCACTGAATCTATAGCGCCCTCTGAGCGCTTGCGTGAGTTGGATGCCCTGAAAGGAAACGAAGGGTTCCTTCTTTTTGCAAGGACTCTCTCGTAGCAAACGCACGTGTGCAATAATAGTACAAATATATAATAGAAAACTATATCCAGAAGGAGGAAGCATTAAGATTGTATCAGCCTTGCCCTCAACATTAAAGATATATATAGACATAAAAGCGAGTCATCATTATCATAAACAGTCATGATTCTCGTTGTCCTTGACACTCTGGCATACCATTTTCATTTTTCATTTTCCATTTCATTTCATTACATTTTTCATTACATTTTCCATTTTCCATTTCTTATTTTTCGTTTTTCATTTTATACTTCTCACGCTTCACTTTCCATCATAGATGCATAGTAAACACAGCACTGGGTTGTATGTGTGCATGCGTATGTTTATATCTGGGCATTCATACACACACAAACGCTCATACAGAACATCACATGCACAGCGACACAATTCAACTTAACATTACACTTTACACATTCTCATACACATCTACACTTCACACACACACTTACTTGTACTTACACTACATGTATATAGCCTGTATTTTATTTTATTGTACACTACTTTTCCATGTATTGTTTTTGCGCTTGAGGGGATTCGCCCCAGAGCGCTCAATAAATGAAGCTTTCCCTCTCTCTCTCTCTCTCTCCCACTTCCTTTCCATCTCCCCTCTACCTCCCTTCCTCCTTCCCTCTCGCTCTCCCTCTCGCTCTCCTCTCCCTCTCTCTGCCTCTGCCACTGCCTCTCCCTCTGCCTTTGCCTCTCCTTCTCCCTCTGCCTCTGCGTCTCCCTCTGCCACTCTCTCCACCTCCTCCTCTCCCTCCCCCTCCCCTACCCTCACTCCCGCTCCCCTCCCGTTTCCCTCTACCCCTCCCCACATACTCTCCACCCCTTTCCCTCCCCACAACAACCCTCCCCCTCTTCTCTCCCTGCACCTCTCCCTGCCCCTCTCCCTGCCCCTCTCCCACCCCTCTTCCCTCTCTCTCTCTCTCGATGGTCTAATGATACAGAGTTGGCGACAGATGCTCGCGCTGCAGCCGTTTAAGTTTTACAAGTGTTTAAAAGGGCGCGATGCGCTTCTATTCTTGTCCGGCTGTTCGCCGAGAGGCAGATTTCCGGATGTTATGGCGGATGTTATAACGTAAGAAGACAGTTACAAATTTAAGAGAAAAAATCACAATTATATGTACTTTAAACACAATACACAAGTGTCTAAAGGACACAAATAGCATTTTACCAAAAGTCTATGGATTATTAAAAATTAATAAAATGATTAAATAAAATACTAATTGTTAATAATATATTAATTAAATGTAATATGCAGGATGATTCAAAACAACCTGATGTCCTTGAAATGTCATATTCTTGAACAAATTCTGAAACGATTTTTCCTTTTACAAAATTTTGTCCAAAGCTTACTTTATGAGTTATAATTGAAAATAGTTAGCTAGTTACGAGTCCGGCAGACGATGCAACGCGTTACGAGACTTACTTCACAATTTCACAATAAATATCATTGAAAACATTACTGTTTTGGTAAAAATGACGTTTAGGGGATGCAGCCCCGATGACCTTGACCTTGACTTATGTTGTCAAGGTCACCCTCCAAAGATAGAGGGAAATTAAATTAGAAATAGGTTTGGGTTAGGTTATTTCTTCCGGAAGTGGAGCCCCCCCCGTAGGGAGAGCGGAACTCACTGTTTTATGCATACACTTTTTAATGAGAAGTGAAATTCCACATGGGTTTACAACTTTTCACGCAAAGCGAGATTCAACTCATGTACAACCCATGTAGAATCTCACTTTGCTTTAAAAAGTGTATGCATGGATACAGTAGATTCAGCTCCCCCCCCCCTACGGGGGGGCTCCACTATCAAAGAACTAGACACATTGGTTTGCGTTGAACCTCGCTTCGCGTGGAAAGTTGTAAATCTATGTGGAACCTCACTTCGCATTAAAAAGTATGCATAAAACAGTGGGTTTCGCCCCTCTACGGGGGGGCTCCACTTCCGGAAGAAATAACCTAACCTAAACCTATTTCTAATTTAATTTCTCTCTATCTTTAAAATATAAGCTTGGTAATTCATGCCGAAATATATACTATATACAGTCTTATGTCGCAAGTATCGGTCGGTCACTATCTTCAATTGTTAATAACTTTGTAATAAACGACGAGCACCCCACGGGAAGGCTGCACTTCCGGAAAATATAACTTAACCCAAACAGTTTTAAAAGTAAAGTTGGATTACTTTTTATTGTCAGACTACGTACAAACCTTGATTTTTACAAATCTTTTGTTAATAATTTTTTAATAAACAACGTGCGACGGCTAAAACCTTCTGAAGGTCACTCAGGAGGGTGACCTTGACAACATATGTCAAGGTTAAAGTCATCGGGGTTGCATCCCCTAAACGTCACTTTTACCCTACCAAGTCATTTTTGGTAGATTTTTTAGCGCTGATTACGAATCCGGCTGTAAAAATGACGTATCACGTCAAGTTTTTGAGAAAATCTCAGTCAAAGTTGCTAAAATAGGCCTTTTTTGTTACTTTGGCATGAGTTATATCTTTCGATGGAGACGTACTACAGATGGCAGCGACAGCTCAAAATAAAGCTTAAGACTTATACTTTATGATAAAAATGCCAGAAGTCCCAGGCAGGAAAGGTTTTCCTTTAAAAAGTGGTTAAAACATAAGAAATATTTATCGCAATGTCCCCCAGTCATACGTCCCTAATTGTCCGTTACTAAAATTTTTTTAAATTATTCTAATTATGAAAGTCATTATGTATACGTTTGCCTGGTCACTCATCACGAATTACATGTTGAAATTTTAAAATTAAAAATAGAGGATTCAAAATGGCGGAACAATTTTTTAAAAAATCATACAAATCATGAATATGTGTAAGTTTTTGTGATCGCTATCACTTAAGAATAAAATTATAGTTTTTACTCTTATTACTAAAAAAATTTTAGTAATATATACCAAAATATACCTGTGCCATTAGTTCTGAATCCTAGAACTAATTTATCGTATAATAAATTCTCAAAAACCACTCTCTTGGGATGAAGTCTGATATCTCATAAACAGTGAGCCTTAAAAATACGTAACCTGTGCCGTTTGTTGAGACTTCTGGGGAGAACTTATTTACCGTTAAATAACAATTTTCAAAAACTCTCTATCCCTTTGTGTTTATTTTAAAAACAGTGCGCCACAAAAATACGGAACTTATGTTCTTAGTTGAAGCTCTTAGCTGGACTAATTTACTGCTAAGTTGAAATTTTCAAAAATCATTCTTTGAAGATATACGCTAATATCTCAAGAACAATACGAGACACAATTTGATGAAGTTGAAAAAATGGTTTTCAAATGATTTGAGCTTATAGTTTCTTAGACTTTCTAAGAATCTTAACTAACGGAGCAGGTTTATTATTTTTACGGCGCATTGTTTTTGAGATTAGATTTCACTCCCAAGAAGTTATTTTTGAAAAATTTCGATCTATACTTTCTTAGTCTTTAGGAACCGCAACTAACAGTACAAGTTCCATATGTTTATGGCGCATCATTTTTGAAGTATTAACGTTCATCTCCGAGGTGCTTTTTGAACAATTTCACTTTAAGTTAAATTAATTTCTTAGAAATCTCAACAAATAACACAAGTCCCGTATTTTTGATGCATACCATTTTCCAGATATTAAATTTTATCCCCAAGGCAAAGTGGTGGTTGTTAAAAATTTTTATTATATTTTAAATAAGTTCTCCTAGGAACTTAAACACACGGCACAGATCCTCATATTTTTGCGATACGTTTTCGAGATATCAGATTTCACTCTCAAGGCTTGGTTTCTATTAACGGTAAATAAATGCCTCTAGGAATTTTAACAAACAATACAAGTTTTGTATTTTTGTGGCGCAATGTCTTCGAAATTAGATTTCACCCTTAAAAAGTGATTTCTGAAAAATTTTATCTCATAGTTTCTTAGTCTCTCTAAGAATTTCTACTATTTGAACAGATTCCATATTTTTATGGAGCATCGTTTTTTAAATATTAGCGTCCACTCCTAATGGATGGTGTTCGAAAAATTTTACCTTATGATCTCTTAATCTCTGTAAAACCTTCAACTAAAACACAGATGTCATATTTTTACAGTGCTGTCGCACATTCTCGTTATCCAGAAATAGTTCACCTCCAAGTGGCGGTTATTAAAAAATTCCTGCTAGAATCATTACTCTTAATTAAACTGTACAATAGCGAAAATTATCTGTTGAGTGAAAAGGATCTACAAAAATACATGAAATCCGCCTAAAAAAGACATTAAAAATATAAAAAAGCGCCAAATATATATAAAACTCTACAAAATATAAAATCTTTACAAAAAATAATATTTCTCCATTCAAAAAAATATTACAAAAATTTAACAAAAATTTACAAAAATAGCATTAAAAAGAATACATATAAATTAATAATATATAAAAATATTGAAATCATAAGCATTAAAAAGTATTGAAATCATAATAAAAGTAACCAAGTATATTGTAGATCAAGTAAAATAAATTACCTTGCATAAAAAGTGGATGTATAAATTATATACATATAATATGCCGAAAAGAGAAAACGCGATTTTTGAGAGTGACTCAAACATATTACCTCATGATATTGTTTTGTAAACCCATTGGTGCCTCGGTAGTCATCTTGACACTGTCTTGTAAAATGCTAACAGGGAACTGATCCGATGGATAACTGGTCAACCACAGACGAAAGCTTGATACAGTATTTGTATGATCAAGACTCTCGCAGATTTTCTCTAAGTTGGGCATCCATGAAGCCGCTAAATGACAATTTTGCAAACAGATCCAGAAACCTTCTGTTTGAGCTCGCTCAATCATTCTTTGCGCTATAGGTCCTTGATCTTGACCCAATGAAATTGACTCGAAACGCTCAAGATAATTCATACTCTCTACAAATTTTATTAATGCGCCCATAGGGTCGGATCCAGCGGACAGAATAAATATAAGAGGTATCAGGCAACTTGAATCGGCGTATGCTTTCGAAATATCAAAGGAAGGAGGTATCACAAAGGACAGACCCATTCCATTTTCCACGAACCGTTGCACCTAACAAATTAAGTTAAGTTGTTAAGTTAGATTTGCACAGTGTTAATAACTTTAGCGATTTAATGAAAATTTTTAACCACTGTATTTTTCTGAAGGAAAAGTCTCGAAATGCGGATTTAAGCCAAATTAAAAATATTATTTAAATACTGCAAAGCTTTATAAAATGTTCAAGCAAAGCAGTAAAAATTAGATAAGATTAAAATATTGTAAATTAAAACTAAACTAAACTAAAACTTTTGTTTGATTGAATAGTTTTGATTACGCAGTGGAATTATTAGTCACTGGTAACCAGATATCTATACTAAACTAGATTGCTAACTGGGCCTTCGGATTTGCGTCGCATGAGGTTTCCGGTGGTATGAGAGAAAATGGTGGCGGTCCTGTGTGTGTAAAGCGTGTCATTTGGGTGAGTCTCACTTACAGCGTCGGTGTGTGTCGGTCAAAAACTAGTCAAAATAGTTAAATGCAGTGCTTGTATGGATAATATTATTTAGAAAGTAAAAAAAAATAAATTTGCAACATATACAATACTAGCCGATTTAAAAAATAATAGAGGATTATTATATGTCACATAATGTTCTTTCTCTCATACACCGGAAACTCTATCGGATGCAAGCCATGCTATTGTAATCGTGACAAGTTAGCAATCTAGTTTAGTAGACATATGTGCTGGTGACATCGAAAGTCTCGAGATTCGAAAGACTGAATAATATGATTAGAGAACGAAAATAAGGTGTGCTTTCCGAACTTTCGTATAACGGTAGAGAGGTCGAGATGATTACTGGCTTCGATAGACATAGAGTACATAGATTTCAAAATCGCCATAGTTAGAAATTTAGAGAGTAGAGACATCTTTTAATATGTATGTACGTAAGTAAAAACGTGCATGTAAGTGTATACGACAGACCGGCCTTTGCCGTGAGAGGCACAGCTGCCAGATCGTGAGATGTGGGAGCCCCCATCACTTACTACGGCACTTACTAACACAGACCGTTACGTCATATCGTGTATGTGTAGCTTAAGTTCGTGCATGGGCGTAAGTACTGAGCGATCACGAAAACGCTCGCCGGTCGCATATGTTTCGCGGTCGTATTTTTCTATTTGCTTGCAATATATGCATTTCCGCAATATAACAGAATAAATGGAAATAATAGAATAAATATAATTAGAATAGAAATTTATATTATATTGTTATATTATATTATA
>NW_021852745.1:212169-217225 GCF_003651465.1 Formica exsecta | reverse complement strand
TATATTGTTATATTATATTATATTATTTATATTATATATAATATATAAATAAATTATAAATTATGTTATAATATAAATTATATTATATTATAAATTATAAATTAATATATGAATAAATAAAATTTATCTTTCATTCCTTTATGTAAGAGAAATAACTTGATAATAAAATGATAAATATAAAAACTTAACAATAATAATTTTTTTCGGCAGAAACACCGCTCTCTTCGTTTCAAATCATTTAGATACTATTCCGGAACGTTCTTGAGAAATAACCGATAACACTTTTATGTATGTATGTATGTATGGTCTTTATTGACTCCCCTATGGGGTTGCAATTTTTACACTTTACAATTTTACAATTTTCCAATTATCTCTCACGCTTTCTTACAGTCTTTTACTCTCATCACCTCTTTTTCTCCCCCTCTTGTCACCTCTTCCCCCTACACCCTTCTCCTGTCACCCCCTCCCCCGCCCTATCTTCCTCTCCTCATCCCATTTCCCCTCTTTCCCATCAATCCATAGTCTCCTATTATCTACCACCGCGCACCTTCCTTTTCTCTCTTCCTCTGTGCTCTCTTCTATCCTTCTTCTTCGCTCTTTCCTCCCCTTCTTCTTTCTTCCCTTGCCTTACCTTCCTTTTCTCTCGGCACTCTCCCTTCTCATCCTTTCACTCTCTCCTCTCTCTTTCTCTCTTCCTTCTCTTCTTCCCTCTTCCAAGTCCCACCAGGGTTTACTTCTTTACTCTCCATCCTGTCAATTCCTGCCTCCTTTTCCTGCATCTTCTTTTCTCCTCATCTCTTCTCTTTGCTTGGCCCCTATGCTTCCTCTCCTTCTCACCGCTCCCCCTCCTCTCCCCGCTCTCCTCCTCTGCTGTCTTTGTTGCCCTCCTCTGTTCCTCTCCCCTTCCTATCCCTTTCTCTACCCTCCTTTGTTTCAAATTCTCCCTTTATCCCTCTCATTTCTTCCAGTAGCTCCTTCATCCGTCCTTCCCTGTACACTGTCGTCTCTTCCTTCCTTCTCCTCTTCCCTTGATCTCTCCTTCTCTTCTCTCTTCTTCACCGCCATGCATTTTCCCCTCTAATTTCTACGCCACTTCCTCCTTTCCTGCTCTCACTACCCGCTTCCAATTCGTCTGACCTTTCTTTCGTCGTTCCTCTCTTCCCCCTCTGACTCCCGTTTCCGTGTCAAACCGCCATGTGCTCGATCCACTTCCATTAACCCGCGTTACCTCTCACATCATGCTTCCTTGTCCGATCCTTCCTGTCTCTTTTGCTCTTTCACTATCCCTTTTCTAATCTCTTAACCCTTTCTTGAGCTGTGCCACACTTCTGTCTGCCTCTTAACCTCTACTCTCTTTCCTCCGCATGCTCAATCCTTCAGCTCCCCTTATCTTGCCTCCTACGTCTTCCTCCGCCGTTCCTTTTCCTCTCTTTATGGTAACGATCTGTATTATCTACTTCTTCATCTTCCTTATCGGTCTATTCTCTGTCCGCTCATTCTCCCAATTTTCTCACCGCCATTTACCACGTGCTCTTCTTCTTCCTTTTCCTCTCTCACTCTCTTTCTCTCTCCTCTCTTGTGGTAACGATCTGCATTATCCACTCCTTCATCTTCCTTATCGGTCTACTCTCCGTCCGCTCTTTCTCCCAGTTTTCTCATCGTCGCTTCCCACGTGATCTTCTTCTTTCTTTTCTTCTCTCACTCTTTCTCTCTTCTTCTTCTTTCTAACCTCCAATTCCTTTTTCCTTTCCTTCCTTCCCTTTTTGTGGCCTCTCCTCGCCTCTTCCTTTCCTTACTCCTCCTTGTTCTTCTTCTTTAGCCCTTCTCACTCATTCTCCCCCGCTCCTTCCTCTCTCCCTTCAGTCCTTTTCCTTTTCCCTTCTTTACGAACACACTTTGCCTACTGTACACCTTTTCCCACCGGAAACGGAAGTCTATCGGATAACACTTGTAGTTTTTCTGTATATCGCAACCAAATACACACTCTCACTCAGTTATGTATACAAACACAGTCAGTTTCACTCTCGTTCGAAAAACGAGGGCTCTCAACTAGCAGTTAGTTCAGTTGTATGCTAGCATTCGAGCAATCCACTCACGTTGTTCGGAACTAATAAATCGTTTTCGTACATAAAGTTTCCGCATTTCTTTCTCGACCCCACCGTATTTTCCATGATTAATTTGAGAACTCGCTACAATTATATTCTTATATAAAAAGACGGGGATTATAACTTTTGAGGTATATATAATACTTATAATATATGACTGACATGTTAGATTCAACAATTACCCAGCTTTTAAGAAATATATAAATTAATAGAACAATAAATTTAGAAAGACACTGTTTATAGCTGAATGAAAAAATTATTAAAAAATAATACAAAAAAGCTTAAGGAGCAAATTGAGGATGTAGGTGCATATATTTAAATTACAAATCCTGAAAGCTTTTAAGACTAAAATAAAGATAATAAACAAATTTCGAGAAATTCTTAATATAATATATAAAATAGTACTATTATATTGCAGATTTTATTACAAATAGTACATCATAAAACTATTTAACCCTTACTATAATAACGTCGATCACGTTGATCACCAATTTCGAGTTTGAAAGTGCCCCGTGCCAAACTGATCGACCTGTTTTGAAATTAACCATAAGCTTTACCAGATAGGCCCGGAACAAAAAGGATTAAAATTAAAGTGTCAAACAAAAACTTGGCGTGCCCGAATCGCGTTATAAGTCGTATATTTTTATTAATATATAGATAATGATTTCTGATAATTAATGTATTGATAATAATTTCTGATAATCTTTTGCAAATTTTTATTTCAGATCGGACACGCCAAGTATTTGTATGTCACTTTAATTTTAATCCTTTTTGTTCCGGGCCTATCTGGTAAAGCTTACGGTTAATTTCAAAACAAGTCGATCAGTTTGGTACGGGGTATTTCCAAATTTGAAATTAGTGCTCGATGTGATCGACATTATTGCATTTAAAACTATTCAGTATTTAGCCGAACAGTAGACTAATATTCGATGTTCGGCCGAATAGTAAAAACGTTGCCGAATAGGCAGAATACCGATTTGTTGCCAAATATTCGTTGCAACTCTAATATATATTATTTCATATACACTATTTATTTGAGCAAATTACGCATATATACAGGAGGGGAAAAATGGCGGTTGGGGAAGAGATAGTTGGGGCATGTGCTCGAAAGGAAAGGCGCGGGTAGTTGGTGCAGAGAAGAAGGAATCGGAGCGCAGGAAAGGAGTAGGAAGAGCAAAAAGGGGGGAGCAGATGTGAGTGAAGGGAACAAAGTGGAAGGATGATTATAGAAGAAAGAAGGATACAAGAGCGTTTGGCAGTTTGAAGAGTAGGAGGAAGAAAAAGAGAGAAAGGAGATGGATAGTTGAATGAAAAAATCCGAGAGGTGGCGCCGAATGTAGGTAAGGAACTAGGATCGAGCACGTAGGGAGTTAGTGGATATCGATACGGAAATAGGCAGTAGGAATAGAATATAGCAGGTGAAAAGAAGGAAGGATAAAGGTGTGATAGAAGCGGAAGAGGTGAAAAGGGACTGGCAGAAGGTAAAAGGACAACAGAGGAAGGGAAAAGAAGAGAAGGGGAGAGAGACAAGGAAAAGGGTAGAAGGGAGTAAATGGTGGAAGAGGAAAGTGAGGTTAAGTGATAAGAAAGCGAGTGAGAAGAACGGAAGAGGACAGGAAAGAAAGAAAAGGAAGAAGATAAAGGTGGAAGGGAGAGTGAGAGGGAAGAAAGAAAGGGAGAGAAGTAAGAAGGCTGGGAAAAGAAAACGGGAGGAAAGAAAATAGATGGAGGACATGGAAAAGTGGTTGAAGGAGCTGGTGGTGGAGGTAAGGGGAATAAGGAAGGAGCTAAAATTATGGAGAGAAGAGAGAGCGAGAGGAAGGAGAGAAAAGGAGGAGGAAACAACGGTGTCGCAAGAAGAGGAAAGTGAAGAGGAGGAAGAAGAAGAGAGAGAGGAGGCGAGGGATCAAGGAAGAAGAGAGAAGAAGGGGTTAGAGGGAGCAAGGGGAGCAGTGGAGGAGGAAATTGTAGTAAAAAAGGAGGAATGGAGAGAGGAAGCAGAAGAGACAGGCAGTGAAAAAGAAAGAGAGATAAAGAAAGAAAGGAAAAAGGAAGGTTTAGGTTTAGGTGCAAGAGTAGAGTGAAGTGAAAGAGAATACTGGTGGGAGGAAAAAAGCGAAGAGGAAGCGGGGGAGAGAGAAGAAGAAGGAAGAAGTAGGGTAGGAGAGAGAGAAGAGAGAGGAAAGAAGGAGAAGAGGGCGAGCAGATCGGGAGAAGGGAAGAAAAAAGGAGAGAGTAGGAGAAGAGGGAGAGAGAGGAGGGAAAGGATAGAGGAGAGCACGAAAGAAAGCACAGGAGGAGAAAGAAGTGGAAGAGAGAAGAAGGAGATAAGAAGGAGAAAGGAGGACGAGGAGAAGGAGAGGGCGAGGAGGAGAAGAGAGGAGGAGAAAGAGGAAAGAGTCGGAGGAGAGAAGGGAAGTTATGGTAGGAGTAATGGAGGAGGTATTGGGGAGAAGGGTAAAAATGAGAGGGGTAGTGGAAAGAGTAGGGGATGGGGGGAAAAAAGGTATTATTAGTGGAAATGGATAAAGAAGAGGACAAGGACGAGATATTGGAGAAAGGGAGTGAGATATGTGGAAGGAGATTGTGGAAGATAGGCATGGACGAGGACTTAACGATGGAGGAGAGAAGAATGAGATGGAGGATGGTAGAAAAAGCGAAGATGGAAAGAGCGTACGGAAGAAGCGTGGTGGTAGGTAACAGAAGGATCTGGATAGATGGGAGAGAATGGATATGGGACGAGAGGAAGGAGAGATGGAGGATGAAGAGAGAGGAATAAGAGAGAGGAAACGGAGAGGAAAAGAGGGACGGAAAGGAGAGAAGAGAGAGAAGAAAGAAGATAGGGGGAAAGAAGGGAAGGTGGGGAAAGGGGTAGTGGGAGGAAGATGGGGGGACGAGAAAGGGGAGGGAGGAAAGTGTGTAAGGTCGCAAAGGGCCAGGTCGGGTAAAGG
>NW_021852745.1:201937-211405 GCF_003651465.1 Formica exsecta | reverse complement strand
GAAAGAGGGACGGAAAGGAGAGAAAAGAGAGAAAAGAGAAGATAGGGGGGAAAGAAGGGAAGGTAGTGGGAGGGAGATGGGGGGACGAGGAAGAGGAGGGAGGAAAGTGTGTAAGGTCGCAAAGGGCCAGGTCGGGTAAAGGGTGGAAAGATAGAGGAGTTTGTAAGAAAGTGTAAAGGGTTGGGTACGTTCCGGTAAAAAACGCCTTCAAACCCTAAGGGGAAGAATAAATCATACATACATATACGTATATACATAATTGCTTACTTAAAACAAAAATTCTTGGAATTTTTATTATACAAATATTTAAATAACTATAATGTTTCATCGTTATATCAAATCATCTGATAGAGGTTGGAGACACATTATAAAATAATATTGTAATCACAATAGTTACTGTTGTTATTTGCAGGTATTTGGAAATCAATAAATATGATTACGCCGGTATTACTGGATATTACAAAAGTTTATTTGGTAAATTATAGTTTTTTACGCTTATCTCAGTAAATACGGAAAATCATGATAAATGTTTTAGACAAAAGTTTTAGATCTCACAGAGATAAACATTTTATATCCTATCCATTTTTACCGTACAAGTGATAGTTTTCGACAAAAACGATGAAATCTAAATCTTATATCTGTCCTCCCATGTAAGCATGTACTTTGCAGTACATATACGATTCCACATGGGTTTGCAACTTTCCACGCAAAGCGGCGTTCCACGCAAATCTATTTGTCTAGTTTTTTGGTAGTGGAGCCCCCCGCAGGGGGGCGGAACCAACTGTTTCCACGCATACACTTTTCCACGCGAAGCGAGGTTCCACATGGGTTTGCAACTTTCCACGCAAAGTGAGGTTATATATTGGGGCTTCTACGCAGTACTGTCAGCCTTTGTAGTTTCACCTATACAGCAATTGGTTTCAGATATTTGTTTAACTTTGATTTTCTCGAAAACTATCATTTGTACGGTAAAAATGAATAGAACATAAAATGTTTATCTCTGTGAGATCTAAAACTTTTGTCTAAAACATTTATCATGATTTTCCGTATTTACTGAGATAAGCGTAAAAAACTATAATTTTTATGGGTTTTTCATGGTTTTCACCATGAAAATCAAATAGTCTCCAATTTTCACTATGATATGCGTAATCAGCGCATCAAAATACGTAAGAATACTAAGTTTCAAAAAAATCGGAGGCGGGTCCTTTTCGGAACTTTATCCAAGACTTCTAATCAAGTGCGCGGATTGGAATGCTGTCGTTCTTTATACAGGATGTCCTAAAACCGTACTTCTTCTTAATAGTAGATTCCTTAGAACATTTCAAGACGAAAATTTTAATACAAAAATGTCGAGGCTATAATAGTTTTTAAACAGGAAGCGATTATATTTTACGAATGGCAAGGCTGAGATTTCGCGCGCGCAGGCACGGCGTAATAGTAGACACCTTCATGATAACAGTAATCGACCAGTTTGACAGCAGAAGTTGAAACATATCGCAAATTTTTACTTGTATCATTTTTGAAATGCCTTCTTGCATCCATTATTTGTAAAAAGAATGTACTAATGCAATACGTAGAGAAGCGGGAAAATATATAATGACAATGCTATTGTAAATTTATACGATACTCATAATATCATAAAAAAGGCGCTCCATTCATAGAAGCACTTTTTTCACTTGTCATTTCAACGTGCCTGAGCACGCAAAATTTCAGCCCTGTCATTCGTAAAATATAATCGCTTTCCGTTTAAAAACTATTACAGCCTCGAAAATTCCACACGTGCAACTGAAGCTATTGTCTTATATTTTAAGAAAATCCTTGTTTTTTTTTGTTTTGGAGCTCACCAAAGGTGTGCCGAGGGCACTGAAGAACCGCCCGCCGAATAATTAAATAATTATTAATTAAAAATATTACGGTCACAGTAATTCTATCAAGATATTTATAACTCCATGTATAATTATGCAAAATTATATTGAAATTATTTTCCGGAAAAAAATTTATATCTAATTGTATGTAATTATATCAAGATATTCACAACTTCATATCGAATTATGCAAAATTATATTGAAACTCTTTTTCAAGCATACTCGAAAAGAGTTTATTTGATATTATATGATTATGTACAGATACATTTACAAATGTATTATTATTTCAATCAAACATAAAAATACCATTTTTATAGTATAGAATATAATTTATACATGTTTTTTATTTTCATATGTACGCATACACATATTTTATCGTCCACATAATCTTGTTTAATAAATTTGGTGTGTTACAAATATAATCACCTACATTTATAACTTTATTAATGGTTTTAATGTCCATTAATTTTAATATAACATATTGATCACCCATTTTTACAGGCAATATATGCTTTACTTGCTTCCGTAATTATTGATAATAAAATATTTTAGTATGAATAATTTTAAACCTCCGAAAAACAACGTATATAACATTATTAGCTTGTATAAAAAAATCTTATCGTGCCATACATTGCAAAATCAGAAGAATTGCTTGTTATTTGTATTGTACAACTGTTAGTTTTATTATGTCTAAAATAAATTTCAGAAGTAAATGTCTCATTTTTTATGTTTGCTCTACCATAAATAAGAAAATCCTCCGCCAATACTTGATGTAAGATGTTTTTATCTTGATCTGTCAATAGCGAATCTGGAATATTTTTATCCAAACATTCAATGAATACTGTTTTTTTCTTTATGAAGAGTAATTTTATTCTTCAAAATAGCCACGCCGTAAAGTATAGATAAATTCTTAATAATTTCTTGGCCTATATTCTTGGACGCGTGTGATAAATTCGCTATTATCCCATTATAGTTTTTCGAATGAAAAGGCAGAAGTAGCCCATAAAGGACCCCAATGTTTAACGCAAATACCAATATCCAATAACTGATGCATATTATATGTAAGCTGTCGATCACTATAAAGATCTAGAATTTGCTTTACAAAAATTTTCAACATATATTCTGCATCCTTAATATCAAATAATTTTATATTGCGCTTTAGTAAAATAAATATAGACATAACAAGCAAAAGCCAATGTTGAAAATATTGTGTAGGCAAATAATTTTTTAAGGTAGGGATGGAATAATATTGAAGCCAATTATAATATTCTGAAGCTTTATAAAAGTGTATTAAATTAAGACTTCTTGGCAATCGACTAAATGTATCTGAAGGTTTAATTTGTAGTAAATAATTATCCATTTCATTTAAATATTTTTTTATATTCCAAGGCCCATCTTTTTACAATGTATTTAAAAATTTGTAACGATGCATCCCTCCACCGTTAGCCTGCCGCCGATCCGCCGGAAGTCCACCGCCGGACCAACACCGGTCGGGCAGAGCGCTCTGCGCATTACACGTACACGGTTTACGCTTGTGTGTGTATCCCCACCAGTACATATTTTACGAATGGCAAGGCTGAGATTTCGCGCGCGCAGGCACGGCGTAATAGTAGACACCTTCATGATAACAGTAATCGACCAGTTTGACAGCAGAAGTTGAAACATATCGCAAATTTTTACTTGTATCATTTTTGAAATGCCTTCTTGCATCCATTATTTGTAAAAAGAATGTACTAATGCAATACGTAGAGAAGCGGGAAAATATATAATGACAATGCTATTGTAAATTTATACGATACTCATAATATCATAAAAAAGGCGCTCCATTCATAGAAGCACTTTTTTCACTTGTCATTTCAACGTGCCTGAGCACGCAAAATTTCAGCCCTGTCATTCGTAAAATATAATCGCTTTCCGTTTAAAAACTATTACAGCCTCGAAAATTCCACACGTGCAACTGAAGCTATTGTCTTATATTTTAAGAAAATCCTTGTTTTTTTTTGTTTTGGAGCTTTCGTTGCCCCGCTACATGTGCGCCCGTTTTTTTTAAGGTGGCTCACACTATTGGCTATTGTAACTATAAATATTAATATTTTTTAACAAAAGTTTCACAAAAGATAGTTCAAATTATGTACTTTGTGATGTTAATAACGCGATTTGGAAAAAAAACAATTATTTAACAGAAAAAAGTCCTTAAAAATAGCCTTTTTTTTAGCCGTTACACTGGTTTCCCCCTTTAAGAGGAAGTACGTTTTAGGACACCCTGTATACTATCAAAGTATAGACCGCGAGGAGTGAAAAAATACAATTCGATGAAGCGGAGACAAAAGAGATACCGCGTATGCACGTGCAATTTGCAACTCGATATTCAGTTCTAAGAACTATATGTAGGTGGCTTTAAACGGACGTCGCCGTCTCAGACGCTTAGTCTTGAACGCTTAGATTAGATAATACATTGCAAAGTCTATCTCAATATTTCCAACAGTTATTTTATTCGATGTAAAAGAAAAAATATATATAAATTAGTAATGTGCCGCTTCCGCCAAATCGGCAGAAGAGCTCGGTCGGGATCAGAGCAGGGCTCGTGAAAGAGGTAACGAGATACGAACGCGCCGTACGCACTTGTTGATAAAGTTTACTTTATTTAATTTGCAATGTATACATACAATGAGTGTACGAGTGTGTGCGTGTGTATGTGTATGTGTTAAGTGTGTCTAAGGTGAATCGCTCGTATATAGCGCGGCGTATAAAGTATGTGTCGCTCGTTGTATGGATGTGTGTATGTGTATGTGTGTGGATATGTATACATGTGTCTATGTATAAGATGAGTCGCTTGGATATAGCACGGCGTATAATGTATGTATCGCTCGCTATATGGATGTGCGTGTGCATGTATGAATGAATGTACGAACATATGTATATATGAATGTTCAATATGCATATCACGTGTATGCGCCCGGGAAAAAAAGTTTATATGTAATTATATATAATTATAACAAATTATATATAATTATATATAATAAGATCAATTTATATTATCATTTGTATGTAATTATATCAAGATGTTTATAACTCCATATAAAATTATGCAAAATTATATTGAAACTATTTTTCGGAAAAAAATTTATATTTAATTGTATGTAATGTGACGTGACGTTTTTGATCGTCCGTCACAAGGACCGAATGATCCGATCGCGGGCGGTTTTTCAGGGGCCTGCGTTCTCCCGATTTAAGGAGAGAGCGGCCCGATCGCTAGATCTACGAAATCTGGCCTTCGTTTAAATTTAATAGCTAGAATGTAAGTCGTTATGAGCCCGCGAGTTAGCTATCGGCACTGACAGGAGCGACGAGATCCCATCCGGTGGAAGGATAGGAAGAGAGAAGAGAGGCAGCCAAGAGCGGGAGTCCGAACCATCCTGAGAGCGGGAGTTGCAGGTCGTAATCGCCTTATTATATTTTTAAACCATGTTGGTGGCAGATAATCATCGCTGCCGTTAATTTTATATCTTTTACGGCAAGAAAGAGACGCGAAGGGCCGGAAGGATCCGGCCGGAGGGGCGGCCACTTCACCCGCACGAAGCGAAGGAGTCCCAGAAACGGAGCGACGAGAAGGAACTCTAATCCCGGGAGTTATTCAACGAAATAGAAACGAGAGCCGATCGGACGCTGCCAAAAAACCGCACCCCTAAGCCGAACGACAGCTAAAAATTGGGAAATTACGGTGCGATGAACCCACTAATACGGTCATGACGATCGCAAGGATTACAGGGACTACAGGACGGCCCTGCGGAACACGGAAGCGCCACAGGTGGCATAAGCGCGATTTATCGGACCGGCGTGTCTTCTACAGGACTTTCGCTCGGCACTGTTCGGCGATACATCAGCGAGGACGTAGGCCTCAAGGAGCACAACGATCCGTGCAGATAATCGAACGATTTTTTCCGACCCGTGAGACGAGCGTCGACGTTGTTAGAGCTGCCGATTTTTGTGGGTAATTAATCCGGATGAGTCGCGCCCTAATAAGTAGTTGTCGTGCCACGCGTTTTGTGAATTTAGTATTGATGTAATTTGAGTAAATCGCGTCATAACGGCCGACGGGCACAAGCCACTTACTCGGGTTCTAAAATAAGCGCTCTCTCTCTCTCTTTCTGATAATTAGCCGCCGCCGACAATCATTCGTGTTAATATTGTAATCTCGTTTATCGCGTATAATAATAGCTGTCGGAATTATTTGTCTCGCGTCGATCGCGAGTGTTGCGTAGCGACATCGTACACCACAGTCGCGCCCGGTATTTTCCGTCTTTGTCTTTGTCCGCGAAACTTTAGTATAATATTCGTAGTTTAAGTGTAGCGAATTGAGAAGGAATAAATCTCGAATATCGTTTAAAATATCTATCGGGTATCTCTGAGCCCGCTGTTAGTTTCCGCGAGTCTCGAAAATTGTATCCTGCGCATTCCGACACAAAAGTCGTCGCTATTGTTATTGAGACGCGTACCGGCTCACCGCGAGCCCCGTTAAAGGAAATATTCGAGTTATATGGCGTTGAAATATTTATTGTATCAAAGCGGATTCACGATTATGCGTAGAGTGATTACCGGTGTGTCCGAGAAATTTCTTTAGTTGTCATGGCCCAAATAAGTCACGTACGGCGGAAATCCTCGCGATCGAGAAGTCGAGCTTGCATCGCGTTAAACGCCCGGTAATTTAATACTCTTGTGCACGGTCGTGTCGATCTCCGCAGGACCATCACGATTTCTTATTCGCGCCGAGCATATCTCTTGACATCGAGGATCTCTATTTACTACTACTGTTCTATACTCTTGTTTAATATACTCTTGTTACTTTTAATTTACATACTGAACGCTTACTTTTTGGCTCCCGTGTTCTCGATTCTCAAGCTTTCTCCCGTTCCCTCGAACCACCCCCTCTACCCTTTTGAGTGTACTGAGTAGCCGCGTATTTTGCCGTCGCGTTATTTATCGGTTCCATGATCTTTCTTTCGGTATTGCTATCGTTTTGCGTGGTGCGGCCTGCCGTACTTGGCGCCCAACTCGGTTTGTTTTGTGGTAAATCGGATGTTCGGGATCGCGGAATCGATACTCGAGATACACACCAAAGGTGTGCCGAGGGCACTGAAGAACCGCCCGCCGAATAATTAAATATTTATTAATTAAAAATATTACGGTCACAGTAATTCTATCAAGATATTTATAACTCCATGTATAATTATGCAAAATTATATTGAAATTATTTTCCGGAAAAAAATTTATATCTAATTGTATGTAATTATATCAAGATATTCACAACTTCATATCGAATTATGCAAAATTATATTGAAACTCTTTTTCAAGCATACTCGAAAAGAGTTTATTTGATATTATATGATTATGTACAGATACATTTACAAATGTATTATTATTTCAATCAAACATAAAAATACCATTTTTATAGTATAGAATATAATTTATACATGTTTTTTATTTTCATATGTACGCATACACATATTTTATCGTCCACATAATCTTGTTTAATAAATTTGGTGTGTTACAAATATAATCACCTACATTTATAACTTTATTAATGGTTTTAATGTCCATTAATTTTAATATAACATATTGATCACCCATTTTTACAGGCAATATATGCTTTACTTGCTTCCGTAATTATTGATAATAAAATATTTTAGTATGAATAATTTTAAACCTCCGAAAAACAACGTATATAACATTATTAGCTTGTATAAAAAAATCTTATCGTGCCATACATTGCAAAATCAGAAGAATTGCTTGTTATTTGTATTGTACAACTGTTAGTTTTATTATGTCTAAAATAAATTTCAGAAGTAAATGTCTCATTTTTTATGTTTGCTCTACCATAAATAAGAAAATCCTCCGCCAATACTTGATGTAAGATGTTTTTATCTTGATCTGTCAATAGCGAATCTGGAATATTTTTATCCAAACATTCAATGAATACTGTTTTTTTCTTTATGAAGAGTAATTTTATTCTTCAAAATAGCCACGCCGTAAAGTATAGATAAATTCTTAATAATTTCTTGGCCTATATTCTTGGACGCGTGTGATAAATTCGCTATTATCCCATTATAGTTTTTCGAATGAAAAGGCAGAAGTAGCCCATAAAGGACCCCAATGTTTAACGCAAATACCAATATCCAATAACTGATGCATATTATATGTAAGCTGTCGATCACTATAAAGATCTAGAATTTGCTTTACAAAAATTTTCAACATATATTCTGCATCCTTAATATCAAATAATTTTATATTGCGCTTTAGTAAAATAAATATAGACATAACAAGCAAAAGCCAATGTTGAAAATATTGTGTAGGCAAATAATTTTTTAAGGTAGGGATGGAATAATATTGAAGCCAATTATAATATTCTGAAGCTTTATAAAAGTGTATTAAATTAAGACTTCTTGGCAATCGACTAAATGTATCTGAAGGTTTAATTTGTAGTAAATAATTATCCATTTCATTTAAATATTTTTTTATATTCCAAGGCCCATCTTTTTACAATGTATTTAAAAATTTGTAACGATGCATCCCTCCACCGTTAGCCTGCCGCCGATCCGCCGGAAGTCCACCGCCGGACCAACACCGGTCGGGCAGAGCGCTCTGCGCATTACACGTACACGGTTTACGCTTGTGTGTGTATCCCCACCAGTACGGAGTCATGTTGCTCGCGTCTCAATTCTGGCATCACTGCCTCCGCCGAGAATTTGCGGCATCTCGAAGAGCGATCCATGCACCACCACGAAATAGAGGTACACGGGATCAGGCGTGCTCGACCCCGCCGGGAGTTCTCGGCACCTCGCGACTTTCCGACCGCCTGCGTGTAACGGCATTATTCACGTGGCAGGGAGTTCTCTACCACGGACGGGAGTCCTCGTCGGCCGATACATTCTCGATTCCACACCCGCGATCCCGATACGCGACGAAAATCGAACATTCGCACCGACAGACCTGTTGTCGACCGCTATAAGCGAGCCCGACGCGCCATTATTACGGAGCGATAAGTCCCGCGCCGAGAGGCGACCCGCATCCCTGCCGCGACACCGATCGACACACAGGATCGATATACGCGTCGAAGGACCACCCACCGACGCGGCCGAAACTACCACCCGATAACTAACGGCTCCTGCCAGAATCGCGATACGTGATCCATAATCGATACTCGACCGTACACCAGAAATCACGAACCGCGCTGCGACTGATCGCGCTGCATTGGATGCATCGCCACCCACACACGACACAAACGCACATCCGTATACATTCACGCACTCACATACTTGTATCATCCGTTCACACGCTCACATACTTATGTTATACATTCTCGCGCGCACATACTTACATTATACATTCTCGCGCTCACTTACTCATATACTGTCACGCGCGCACTACACACTCTCGCTGTACAAACACACACCTAAAAGAACAATAAATTATAGTTTTAACAAATATATATTCTCATTCGTGTCTCGATATCCCTTTCACGAGCCCAGGATCCCGACCGAGCAGTCCGTCTCCGCCTCGCGAAAGCGGAACGTTACAAATTGTTTTATATATATATATATATTTA
>NW_021852745.1:196234-201719 GCF_003651465.1 Formica exsecta | reverse complement strand
TATATATATAAGGTGTCCGACAAGTAAGTTACCAAATGAAAGGTGCAGGTAGATTGGGTCAAACTGAAAAGAAAAGTCCTGTACCATTGTAACAGGCCGCTTTCGTGAGTTCGGATATGCTCGGTCAGGATTAGGGCTCGTGAAAAGGTGAGACACAATGATAAACGCGGGATGTAATGTAGTCTGTTTATATGCCTCCTTCGGCAATGGGCAATTTACAGATCGTGTGAACGGTAGTTTAAATTCCGCGAAGCGGGCGCGCGGCGGATGATAAGATGCGAGTTATAATAAAAGTGCAATAGTTATTCGGCGCGCTATAATAAATGCGCGAGAGTTATTCGGCGCGTTATAATCAATGTATCGATATCGTATCGTGATACGGATTTCGTCGACGCACGGCAAGGCCGTGTTTGTTGTGACGGCACGCGAGACGCGCAAGAAACAGGACGGGGGCTAGTCGGCGCGTGTACGGCCATGTTTATTTTGCCGGGCGCTGAATATAATATATCTATATATTTCGGCGCGACAGGTATTTTGGCGCAGCGATTAATTTGTGCGGACGACAGAGCCGTGGATTCTTAATGCGTCGGTGTTAGATGCGCTTTAGTCGCGTATTCCCAGATGTGCGGGGAGGCGGTCGGAAATCGAGTACTCTCCATCGGGTGGAGGACTCTCCACCCCTATCCCGCACGCGGACTTAAGGATAGCTGGTCGGAGTCGAGAAATCTCGACGGGGCAGCGAACTCGCAAGCCCACGGTCCGTCTGGCTGGAGCGGTCGGGTGTTAGACCGGAGATCTACGAGAGCGGCGAACACTCCACTCTCGTCGAGTCGGTCGAAGGTTGGCGAGGATTCGGAGACGGCGCTGAAACCGAGAATGTTCGGCGGAGGCTGCGAACTCATCAACCCCACGTTCCGTCGTTTCTGCGGAGTATAAAAGATCGGATATATCGGAATATCTCGAGCGTACTGCTCGAGAGGCTTCAGGTACCGGTCTGGTGTCGAGATGGATTTCGGCGACCTTTTTATACCGAGAATCTAACGGTAATCGCGTCGTTTCTTTCTGATGGGGGTAACGACGCGTTGTTTTCGAGTACGGTAATTAGCGGTTAACGCGCCGCTACCCTTCGGCGGAAAAACGACGCGGCGTTTCGTCGGTTGAGCGCTCGATGCTTTCCGGAAGCGCTCGGCGGTTCTCGGTAGCGGTTCGGGCCGTAACGGCAGCCGTATAACGGCTGTACGGTGCTCTTAGATACATCTCGTAACGAGTATTAAAAAGGGCGCTAAGCGCCTCTGCCCCTGCCCGGCTGGTATTCGCCGGGCGGCAGACTTCCGGCTAGTCAACTGCCGAGTAACGATGGGCGACGGCGATCCCTCGCGCCGCTTCTAGCGCGCGATCCGCTATCGCGATTCTTTAGGGACGCGCGTCGCTTCTAGCGCGCGATCTGTGAGCGGACGCCGGATATCCGGCGTCGAGGAAGATGGAGGATTGTCGGAGGGCGATCGAACGGAGAGAGGAATGGTTAGCGGCGATACGAGCGCGCTTATCGCATTTCGGGGCGAGTTTTTTTTCGTTTTCCGGCGATACGAGCGCGCTTATCGCGTTTCGGGGCGAGTTTTTTTTCGTTTCCTGGCGACGACGCGCGTCCGGTGACGAGACGCGTCCGAGAGCGAGTATCCGGCTCGGTTAATCGGGGCGCGTCCTCGCTATTTTTCCCCGTTATAAAAGGATGCCGCGACGATCTCGAGGTATTAGTACGTTCGAGAATATTCGCGGCGCGATAAAGCGCGTACCGAGCGCTATATCGAGATTAGCCGGAATAGTGGTAAATATTCGAATTAGGATATACAGAATTTGGAAATACCGAATTGTTTGAAGAAGGAACTACGCGAATGTTATATAGAGGACTGTCTGTACTGTAAAGAAAAGATCGGCTTCGCGGAAGAGTTCGTGCGAGAGGAAAGCGAGGCGCGATTCGACGAGCCTTTCTCGAATGTCGGAGCCGATGGCTATCTGCTTTATCGCAATTGGAAACGGCGATACGGAATTCCGAGATTTTCGTGGGAGGTGAATCACGTCGTGCATTGCTTCTACACGTTCGATTGCCGATTCGAGAACGGAAATTATTTCAAGGAGGACGAGAGATATTGCGTGGATTGCGCGCATAGATCGAGTTTTGTAAGAAGCGTATCGACGCATATGAAAAAATCGGTGTATAGCGAGAGAGAGCGATTAATTCTCTGATTACTCGAACCGTTCGATTAACGGGCGCGAGAGACGATCTGCGTCGGCGTTTCGAACGCGTGGGAGGCGGCGTAGAGAGGCGCGAGGGATTCTCGTGGTTCGAGATGGAGACAGCTTTCTCTAGACGCATTTTAACCGGCGCGGTTATCAATTTCGATTATATCGAACCTTTGCGATTTCTCGAGGACGCTAGAGATGCCGTGCTCGATCGAGTACGCGATGTTATAGATGGATATAACAGTGTCAAGGTCAATACCGTGTTCATCGGTGAGTTCGTCTCGGGCGACAAGATTGATGTTAAGACTATCGCCACGAAGAATTATCCGCTTCTACCTTTTTCCGACTTGCGAGAGTGATACGGGAAGCGTGTGGTACGCTATTCTAGCTTCGCTGGAGGAGTTTCAAGAGCGTGATAGCGGATGGGCGTTATCGCGAATACTAAATTTAACGGTGAACGTAAACAGATACAATCCTATGCACGCTGGATGCCGCGTCGAGATACCGCGAGAGATCGTATTGAAGAAAGTGGTGATTAACGTGCGATCTACGGATAACGCGTGTTTCGCGTGGGCGTTAGTCGCCGCTTTATATCCGGTCGAGAAACACACGGAAAGAAGCTCGTGGTATCCTCACTACTCGACGGTATTGAATCTGGAGGGTGTCGAGTTTCCCATGAGTTTAAATGGAATTACTAGATTCGAGCGTATTAATGACATATCCATTAACGTATATACCGTTCGGGATAAGAAGAACGAGAAAGGTAGCTGCCGTATCGTTCCTTTGCGTCTCACTGGTAATAAGAAGAACACACACGTTAATCTGCTGTATCTGAGCGATACGACGCAACGAGATAATACGGCGTATTTCGCACGGATTAAAAATTTGTCCCGACTCATCAGCTCGCAACTGAGCAATAGGCAACATAAAGCGCATATATGCGATCAGTGAGTACGAATTAAAAAAATTTGTCGCGTAATGTGGATAATATACGCGATTTAAAAATGTGTTTTATGTCGCAGATGCATGCATTATTTTCGAACGAGCGATAAATTATCGGCTCACAGTGTGGAAGGATGAACGAGTGCGCCATAGTCCTTTCTACTAAAGACGACAAATGGTTAGAGTTTCGCAATTACTGTAGAAAAGAGAGACTTCCGTTCGTGGTGTACGCCGATCTCGAATGCGTGCTGGAGAAGAAAGAATTATCGACTCACAGCGCGGACTGTGGAAGGATGAACGAGTGCGCCATAGTCCTTCCTACTAAAGACGACAAATGGTTAGAGTTTCGCAATTACTGTAGAAAGGAGAGAATTCCGTTCGTGGTGTACGCCGATCTCGAATGCGTGCTGGAGAAGAAAGAGGAGAAGAGAACGTTGAACACGTATATCGTTCAGCATCACAAAGTCTATAGTGCTGGATATTACGCGCGATGCGCGTTCGACGGTGCTGGCTCGACTTACAAAGCCTATCGTGGCGAGGATTGCGTATCGTGGTTCATTAAAGAACTGTACGATCTAGCGCTTCGCGCGAAGACTATTCTCGACACCGATGCGCCTATGACGGATCTTACACCGGACGAATGGGAGAGATTCATGAGCGCACTGTCGCGTATGCGAGAGACCGTTTGAATCAGCGGCGAGGATTGCGTATCGTGGTTCGTTAAAGAACTGTACGATCTAGCGCTTCGCGCGAAAACTATTCTCGACACCAATGCGCCTATGACGGATTTTACACCGGACGAATGGGAGAGATTAATGAGCGCGACGCACTGTCGCGTATGCGAGAAACCGTTTGAATCGGAAGACGCTCGTGTGCACGATCACTGTCATCTAACCGGACGGTATAGAGATCCGGCGCATTCGAATTGTAATTTAAATTATAAGGAGACTTACGTAATTCCCGTATTCTTTCACAATTTATCGGGCTATGACGCGCGTTTTATCATTAAAGATGTGGCTAACGCCTTTCCCGGCAGCGTCGAACTGTTGCCGCTAACGAAGGAAACGTACATCTCTTTCGCGAAGAACGTCGAGGATGCGTCGAACGAGGGATGGTTCGGGAAACGCCTGAAATTTCGCTTCGTGGATTCTTTCAAGTTTCTAAGCGCGAGTCTCGAAAAATTGGCGTCGTATCTCGACAAGAGCGAGCTGAGGATCGCGCGTTCGGAATTTTCCGATCTCGACGACGCTGATTTCGAGCTCCTCGCGCGAAAAGGCGTGTTTCCGTATGAGTACGTCGATGACGTTGATAAATTACTGGAGACTCGTCTACCGCCGCGC
Source organism: Formica exsecta (assembly GCF_003651465.1). Classification (NCBI taxonomy): domain Eukaryota; kingdom Metazoa; phylum Arthropoda; class Insecta; order Hymenoptera; family Formicidae; genus Formica; species Formica exsecta. The sequence goes on along the minus strand of NW_021852745.1, from coordinate 197,196 downwards.
GAGGCTTTCCACAGTTCGCTGACCGGTGACGTGATATCCGAGAGCGATTACGCGCGCGCGATAAGAGTCTGGGAGCGGTTTCGCGTCGAGACGTTGGGCGACTATAGCGATTTGTATTTAAAAACCGACGTTCTTTTATTGGCCGATGTATTCGAAAATTTTCGCGATGCGTGTATGAGAAGTTATAATTTAGATCCCACGTACTATTACATGTTACTTGGATATACGTGGGACGCTATGTTAAAGCATACGGGTATTCGATTCGAGTTATTAACCGACATCGATATGGTGATGTTCGTGGAACGCGGCGGGCTAAGTCGATGTTCCAATAAATACGCGCGCGCTAATAACAAGTATTTACAGACTTACGATCCTTCGGAATCGTCGGCTTATCTCATGTATTTCGATATAAATAATTTATACGGATGGGCGATGAGTCAATCGTTACCTTACGAAGATTTTCGATGGGTCGACGACGTCGCGAGCGTCGACTTGATATCCGTGACATCGAACTCGCCTATCGGTTACATTCTAGAGGTCGACCTTGCGTATCCGTCCAACCTTCACGATTCTCACGCGGACTTGCCGTTCTGCCCGACGCGCGATAAGCCACCCGGAAAACGTGACGAGAAACTTCTCGCCACGCTATACGATATGAGTCGTTACATGACGTATTATCGCAATTTGCAGCAATGCGTTCGACACGGATTACGCGTTATGAGGATACACAGAATATTACAATTCGCGCAATCCCCATGGCTGCGCGGATACATCGAACTGAACACGCGACTACGAATTAACGCGAAAAACGAGTTCGAGAAAAATCTTTACAAATTGATGAATAACGCCGTGTTCGGTAAGACTATGGAGAATGTGCGCAATCACTCGGATGTCCGACTCGTGACTCGATGGGACGGGCGATACGGCGCGGAGGCGATGATCGCGAAGCCGAACTTTCACAG
>NW_021852745.1:181355-191420 GCF_003651465.1 Formica exsecta | reverse complement strand
ACGCGACTACGAATTAACGCGAAAAACGAGTTTGAGAAAAATCTTTACAAATTGATGAATAATGCCGTGTTCGGTAAGACTATGGAGAATGTGCGTAATCACTCGGATGTCCGGCTCGTGACTCGATAGGACGGGTGATACGGCGCGGAGGCGATGATCGCGAAGCCGAACTTTCATAGCAGAAGCGTCTTCGCGGAGAATCTCGTAGCCGTGGAATTGCGCAAACTCGAGATTAAGTTCAACAAACCGGTTTACGTGGGTATGTGTATTCTCGATGTGTTTAAGATTCGTTTGTACGAATTTCTCTACGAGTATATGCTACCGTTGTATCGAGATAAATGTGAAATAATGTACATCGATACGGATAGCCTCATTTATCGCATCGAGTGCGAGGATGTGTACGAGGATATGAAGCGTGATATCGACAGATTCGATACGAGCGATTACGCGGTGGACAACGCGTATGGTATGCCTCTTGCTAATAAGAAAATACCTGGTGCGATGAAGGACGAGAACTCCGGCGCGATTATGACGGAATTCGTCGGTCTCAGAGCGAAGATGTACGCGCTACTAGTCGACAGTAGAAACGATACGAAAAGAATTAAGGGTGTTAAGAGCGGCGTCGTCGCGAGAACGATAACGTTCGAAGATTACGCGCGCTGTCTTCGACGAAGAATCGAGATGAGGCACGAACAGTCTTGCATAAGATCCAAGTTACACGAGGTGTATACGGTGTCGGAATTGAAGGTTGCGCTCAGCCCACATGACGATAAACGATACGTGATCTGGAGGAGGAGCAGAGCGCTCTGCGCATTACATGTACACGGTTTACGCTTGTGTGTGTATCCCCACCATTACGGAGTCGTGTTGCTCGCGTCTCAATTCTGGCATCACTGCCAACGAGTTGGTTGATCGCTTGCGATTGCTGGAAGCTTCGCGTCAAGCCGGCAACAATGCCCACGACAATGAAATATTATCAATTATCGAGGAACTTTACGAAGCTGGACTTATTATAAATTAATCTATGCGTCGGCGAAACGAGTCAGTCTGTCATTATTGTTTGTATCGAAATGTCGATTAATAAATTTGGATTATCGTTGGGAACACCGAACAACTCATACTATCAATGGAATGGATTACTATACTCCGAGAGCGCGATAGAAGAGAATAACGAGCGCATGTCTCGCGAAAATCGCGAGAATATTTATAAACGAACGCGAGGATCGAACTCGCGAGATCGCGCGTTTTTTCGCGAGTGCTTTGTAATTTTGCGAGACGCGCGTTCGCCATTCTATTTACGAGGCTCTCGGAGACGCTTCTTAAAACGTTCAAACTTTAGTAATTTATTGTTAGTATAAATGTAACACAGTATATTGTTAGTATAAACACAGTTTATTTTAAAATAATGTTCGGGAGTCGACCTCGACGAGATCGCCCGAATCTTGATAAACGCTCAGAGATAAGCGAGAAGCGGTGTGTAACGCGAATCCGTATATCCGCTGGAGGATAAGGAGAGTTCAGAAAATACTCGATTGCAGATTGTTTTCAATATTCGTTTAATTTTGAATAATAGGAGCGAGCGACGGCACGTATTCCGCGAATCCGACGGAAATCTTCAAAATGTCCTGTTAATGACTTCCTTCGACGCGTTTCGGAAATCTTGCAGAGCTTCTTGCTAGAGACCCTCGCGAGAACGGATATCTTGCACGCGGACGCCGGATGGAATTTAGCGCGAGACAGAGGACATTCGGGATGCGGGTAACGAGCGTCGACTCTCGGACTTCAAACAATTAACAATCACAAACTCAATAAGTATAGAGCAGGTAGTAATACAGACAATGAGGCGTCTTTCGCACTGAGTTCGATGCTCGATCGTATACTAGAATGTCGGTTGAGAATTTACAACGAGAATGACGAAAACGCATACGACACGAGCGAATTAAACAACAGCAGCGCGAATGGTCTATGAGTACCGCAACACGACACGAGCGAGAATACGACACGAGATAATATCATACGAAAAATTATGATACGAGAAATTATGATCGATTGCTATCGACCAGCTCGAATCGTCGTCAACGGCAGACTGAATAACGATGGAAAAGAGTCGCGGTCGACCGATTTCCGTAATAGGACATTTTCGGCACCGAACGTTCGAGAATCTAGGCGTTTGTAACACTTTTTCTTTGTTTTGATCACGCGATCACGCGCCGATCGGCTGATTGCGACGATGTTTATTCTCGCTCGTGTTTTGGTCGAAGGTAGAGACGATACGAAAAAAATTAAGGGTGTTAAGAGTGGCGTCGTCGCGAGAACGATAACGTTCGAAGATTACGCGCGCTGTCTTCGACGAAGAATCGAGATGAGGCACGAACAGTCTTGCATAAGATCCAAGTTACACGAGGTGTATACGGTGTCGGAATCGAAGGTCGCGCTCAGTCCGCACGACGATAAACGATACGTGATATCCGAAACTACGGATACTTTACCGTGGGGGCATTATAGAATACCGCGGGAAGAAGCGAGGAAAACATCGTATATCGAGAATGTAATAAATATTATTTGCGTTTAATATAGTTTATTTTAATAAAATACTCCGAGAGCGTGATAGAAGAGAATAACGAGCGCATGTCTCGCGAAAATCGCGAGAATATTTATAAACGAACGCGAGGATCGAACTCGCGAGATCGCGCGTTTTTTCGCGAGTGCTTTGTAATTTCGCGAGACACGCGTTTGCCATTCTATTTACAATGCTCTCGGAGACGCTTATTAAAACGTTCAAACTTTGGTAATTTATTGTTAGTATAAATATAACACAGTTTATTGTTAGTATAAACACAGTTTATTTTATAAATAATAAAGATTATTTTATAAATAATATAGTATATTTTATAAACAATATAACATATTTTATAAGCAATATTTACTTTAATAAAATATTCCGAGAGAGAAAAATAACAAAGACGGAATACGCGAAGGTACGAAATACTCGCGAAGAGACGCGCGAATTTTTTCAAGTATTTTTACATTATAAAAAATCGTGGTAATTTCCAGGCTGTTCTATTTTTGATAAGTTGTAACGCGGTGACTTTCGCGAGCGCGCGGATATCTCGATCGGGATCAGGGCTCGTGAAAGGTGAGACACACGAAAGCTTAGGATGCAATTTAGCTGATTTATTCCTCTCTTTTGGAGCAGGTCTATGTACAATGGTTTCGGGTGTTAGCGCGCGGCGAATAATGCAACGCGTTCGGTGCAGGCTGCGTGCGTTTATGCGGTGCGCGTTATTCGATATATCGAACCGCTTAAGATTCGGCGACATACGGCGAGGCCGTGTTTATGTTGACGGCGCGGGCCACGCGCAAGAAATCGGGCGTGGTCGATCGGCGCGTGTACGGCAAGGCCATGTTTGTTTTGACGGCTCGCGAAATACGCAAGAAATCGGGCGCGGTCGATCGGTGCGAGTACGGTAAGGCCGTTTTTATTTTGACGGCGCGGATTTATAGCGGGTGATACGGCTGAGTATCTCGGCGCGATTATAATAGTCGGATCCCGGTAAAACCGTGTCGGTGCGTTCGCGGTCCTTAACCGCGTATTCCCAGGTGTGCGGGGGGATGCAAACGGAGATCGAGAATCCTCGATCGGACGGAGAACTCTCCGTCCCTTGCATCCGTACACGGACAGAGGATGGCTATCGGGCGTCGAGAAGTCTCGACGGAGCGGCGAACTCGCCGGCCCACGGTCCTTTTAGCGGTAGCGGTCGGATGTTTAGACCGAATCTCAGATAGCGGCAAACTCTCCGCTATCGTTCGATAAGGTCGGAAGCAGGCTGCGTGCGTTTATGCGGTGCGCGTTATTCGATATATCGAACCGCTTAAGATTCGGCGACATACGGCGAGGCCGTGTTTATGTTGACGGCGCGGGCCACGCGCAAGAAATCGGGCGTGGTCGATCGGCGCGTGTACGGCAAGGCCATGTTTGTTTTGACGGCTCGCGAAATACGCAAGAAATCGGGCGCGGTCGATCGGTGCGAGTACGGTAAGGCCGTTTTTATTTTGACGGCGCGGATTTATAGCGGGTGATACGGCTGAGTATCTCGGCGCGATTATAATAGTCGGATCCCGGTAAAACCGTGTCGGTGCGTTCGCGGTCCTTAACCGCGTATTCCCAGGTGTGCGGGGGGATGCAAACGGAGATCGAGAATCCTCGATCGGACGGAGAACTCTCCGTCCCTTGCATCCGTACACGGACAGAGGATGGCTATCGGGCGTCGAGAAGTCTCGACGGAGCGGCGAACTCGCCGGCCCACGGTCCTTTTAGCGGTAGCGGTCGGATGTTTAGACCGAATCTCAGATAGCGGCAAACTCTCCGCTATCGTTCGATAAGGTCGGAATTAGCTACAATTTTGCAGGCGGCGAGGAAACCGAGAATGCTCGGTAGAGACTGCGTACGCGTCAATCTCTCGTTCCGTCGTTTTCTGCGAGTGTTTCAGGAGCGGTTTCTGGTAGTGTCTCGGAGCGTACTGCTCGAGCGGATTTTAGGAATCGTTCTGGTCATGAGATGCCGAAATGCTGCCTTTTTATACCCGAGCGTCTAGCGGTAATCGCGTCGTTCGCCCCCGGGTGGGGATAACGACGCGTTGTTTTCGGCGGGTAATTATTACGGTAAACGCGTCGCTTCCCCTGGGCGAAACGACGCGGCGTTTCGGCGGGTGACGCTCGGGAATCGTTTGTATGCGAGTTTCTAGGATCGGTTCTGGTATCGGCTCGGAGCGTACTGCTCGAGAGGATTCAGGAATCGTTCTGGTAATGAGATGCCGAAATGCTGCCTTTTTATACCCGAGCGTCTAACGGTAACCGCGTCGTTCGCCCCCGGGTGGGGATAATGACGTGTTGTTTTTCGGCAGGTAATTAACGGTAAACACGTCATCTCCCCTGGGCGAAACAGCGCGGCGTTTTGGCGGGTGTCGCTCGGGCGTTCACGGCAGCGCTCGGCGGTGCTCGGTTTTCCGTATAACGGCGTAACGGCGGCCGTATAACGGCCGTACGGTTGTTTCTCGCAACGGCGGTAATTAGCGTATTAAAAATGGGCGCTCGGCGCCTCTGCCCCTGCCCGGCCGGTGTTCGCCGGGCGGCAGACTTCCGGCGATCTACTGCCGGGTAAGGATGGGGGGTGCATCGTTACAAAGTCTCGAGCCAGTTTTGACAAGTTGCTCTAGCCCGAGATTAGAAAGTTATTCTAGCTTATAACTATGTATCTTCGCTCAAGATTTATTTGCAAATCTCGGGCTAGAGCAGTTTGCCAAATCTACATCGAGACTTATTAGAAATAGAACAGCTTGGAAATTCCCACAATCTCTTTATTATGTTCTCGGAAGCATTATATATCGAACAAAGCGAAAAAAGGTTAACGCGAGATACGATGTTCGCGTAGCGGTGTGATAAAAAATTCATGTAGAGCGTGAGAAAGAGTCCGTATAAAGCGCGAAAGAGAAAACGCAGGACGTGGCGGCCGCGTAGCGGCGCGAGAAAGAATCTGTATGGAACGCGAGAGAGAACCCGTATGGAACGCGAGAAGGACGGACTCGCGTGAGTTTTTTCGAGTATTTTCATATTATAAAAAATCGTGGAAATTGCTGCTCTGTCCAATTTGCGGCAAATCTTGACGCAGATTATGCGAGCTACTCCAGCCAAGATTTGCGAATAAATCTTTAGCGAGAACGGCAAGTTATAGCGCATCGAAACGAAGAGTGTGGGTTTGTTTTGACATACTATAACTTTCCGTCCTCGCTAAAGATTTATTTGCAAATCTTGGCTGGAGTAGCTTACCAAATCTGCGCCAAGATTTGTCGCAAGTAGGACTGAGCGGCAATTTCCACGATCTCATTATTATGTTTTCGAAAGAATTATATATCGAGCAACGTGAAAAAAGGTTAACGCGAGATACGATGTTCGCGTAACGACGCGATGAAGAATTCATATAGAGCGTGAGAAAGAGTCCGTATAAAGCGCGAAAGAGAAAATGCAGGACGTGGCGGCCGCGTAGCGACGCGAGGAAGAATCTGTATGGAGCGCGAGAGAGAATCCGTATGGAACGCCAGAAGGACGGACTCGCGCGAGTTTTTTCGCAATATAAAAAATCGTGGAAAACCTCCATTCTGTCCAATGTGCGGCAAATCTTGACGCAAGTTAGGCAAGCTGCTCCAACCAAGATTTGCGAATAAATCTTAGCTGGAGCAGTTTACCTAATTTACGTCAAGATTTGTTGCAAATAGAACAGAGCGGACATTTTCACGATCTCTTTATTATGTTCTCGGAAGCATTATATATCGAACAATTTTATTTTTCTAACGAATAATTTTATTTAATATATGTAGTTTTAGATAATATATGTAGTTTTATTTAATAAAAATACATTTTTATCATAATACAGCCGTTTTAGTTATCCAAGAATTGTGCGACTCGTCCATTCCCAGCCATTTCACGTAAACCTCGTTGCCCCTTCGACGCAGCACCTTTTCCACGAGATATACGTCGGGATCGTCGACGCGCAGCAACTCGTGCTCGTAGAATTCTCCGGCGATCGGTTCGCCGCGCAAATCCTTCAGCAGATACGTTACGGGTTTAGTCCGTTGTATCTTGGTTATTCGAAAAATCTTGGTGGTCCAGTTAGGTGTGAAGCCTTTCTCGAAGATCGTCTTAAACTTGCTGACGCGTACCGGATCGACTACTTTGAATTTCGCCGGAGCTGCGATTTTTATATTGCTGTATACCGTATTTAAAAGTTTATCGGCGATCGCTGGAGTCACGTCAACGGGTCTCATACCTATAGTGCGATGTTTTCGCGCGTTGTACTCCTCGACAAGTCGAGGTAATTCGTCGATCCACTTGTACGTTCCGCTCAGCGTGAAATACTCCACATAGAATTTTTGAGCGTGCGATTGAATCGTTCGACGATCGACGCCTTCATTACCGAGTACGTCGAGTAATGATTCACTTCGCGCTTCTCCGCGAATTTTCGCACTTCGGCGTTGTAGAATTCCTTTCCTTTGTAGGTCTGCAGATTTTTCGGACACCGCTTAGAGTCTCTCGCACTATCTTGGATAACGCTCGGGTAACCTCGTTCGCGCTCTTGCTTTTAAGCGGTATAGCCCAAGCGTATTTGCTTAATGCGTCGATAACGGTGAGTATGTAGTTGTGGCCTTTGTTAAGTCTCGCGTAAGGACGCATCTCGACCACATCCGCCTGCCATAGGTCGTCGTACCCGCGTATCGCGACGCGACGACGCGGAATGTTTCTTCTCGCGGGCGCGTGCAACTCCTCGACTAGTCTTCGTTTTTCGGCGCTCATAATTCTCTTCTCTTTCTCTCAAGGATGATGTTGGGCGGAATCTCTCTCTCGAGCGGCTCGCCGCTCCAAGCGTCGCCGCCGGTCTCGCGAATCTTCACTAGTTCCCTCACTCTCCCCGATAGCTCGTCCGCGTCTCTCTTCAATCGCGATGTTGAATTTTCCAGTTCTCGTATTTTCGCCGCGGAATTCGCCGCGACGCGCGATTTTTGGGTTAGTTCCTGTATTATTTTCCCCTGATTGAACAGTATTTTACGATCGCTCGCGCTTTTCGTCGAAGACTCCGCAGCGTTGAGCGATATTGTATTTTTTGCGGCATCGATTCGATTGCTTAAACTATTAATTCGTTTATCTAAGGCATCGATTCGTTTACCTAGAGCGTTAGCGTTAGATTCTGTTCTCGAAACGCAGCGTCTATCCGTTTACTCAGAACGTCGTCGTGCGCTTCGATCTTGGAAACAAAACTCTCCGCGGCGTCTATTCGTTTACCCAGAGCGTTATTGAGCTGGGTGAGTCTCGTGAATAGTAGAATGACGCCTTTCTCTGCCTCGTCCGCGTCTTTTCTCAATTGCGACGTGATTCCTTCAACGTAGCTTTTGCTCGTCGCGTCGGCGTCCTCCTCCGGCTTAGCCAGACGCTTTATCTTGCGCTCTCTCGCGTCGTACTCGACGGAAGAGCTTAGACACAGCGCGTTATCGCGCACGTAATTTCGCAGAGACTCGATAGCCGGACGTAGTCTTCCGGTTCTCGCGTCGTAGCCGCGGTTTCTTAGAGGTGTACCGAATTTGCTCACGGACATCGCGAATCCCGCGTACGACTGCGACGATCGTCGATGCGATGATTCGATTTATACGATCGCTCCCGTTTCGCGAAGCTCCTCGATTATTGATAGAATCTCAGTAGTATAGCTAGGCCGGTTCTAACGAAGGTCCTCTGAGGAAGGGTGAGGGGCGAGGGAAAACCGGCGCGGTGGTATGACGTCACGCGGGGAGTCGCGTCCTAACCGGTAGGCGAGGGGTCCGCGGTGAGGGGGGAAGGGGACCGCGTCCTAACCGATGGGCGAGGGTTCCGCGGAGAGGGGGGAGAAGGACCGCGTCCTAACCGATAGGCGAGGGACCTGCTAACTTAACCGGTAGGCGAGGGACCCGCGGAGAGGGGCAGGGGGACCCGCGGCGAAACCGATTGGCGAGGGATCCGCGGGGAAGAGGGAACGCGTAAGTACGATGCCGCGAGGAGGCGTGGGAGAAGGATAGCGCGAGGCGTCCGCAATGTGTAAGAGAAGGATAGCGTTAATGATATTCTATGGGCGTGGGAGAAGGATAGCGCGAGGCGTCCGCAATGTGTAAGAGAAGGATAGCGTTAATGATATTCTATGGGCGTGGGAGAAGGATAGCGCGAGGCGTCCGCAATGTGTAAGAGAAGGATAGCGTTAATGATATTCTATGGGCGTGGGAGAAGGATAGCGCGAGGCGTCCATATGAGCGTAAGACAAGGATAGCGTTTGCATGCACGTTGGAGAGAGATGGCGCGAGGCGTTCGCGTGTAGGAAAAGGATGACGTTCGCATGCACTTGGGAGAGAGAGAGATAGCGCGAAGCATGCACGTGGATGATACGACGTTCGTAAGGCGGTGCGAGAAGGATAGCGCGAAGCATGCATTTGGAAGAGAGAGAGAGATAGCGTTCGTAAGACGATGGGTATGAGGGAGATAGCGCGAGGCGTCCGCAATGTGTAGGAGAAGGATAGCGTCCGCATGCTAAGTTAGCAGACTGTCCATATCTATTACACTGTTTTTATTGGAGTAAAAAAATATTATTTATATAAATATTTAAAAGGTGTAAAAAGTATTTAAAAAGTATAAAAATTCTGTAAGTTAATTAAAACTTACTTGTTACATTTCTTCTTCTTACACGGTGAAGTTTCATCAGCATCTTGAATCGGATTGTAATAATTCATGAGGCTTCCTTCAGTAGGATACATTTTATATGAACCTTTCACACAAGCGGCCGATTTTTGCGTATCACTTTTTCCACGAGATGTACGTCGGGATTTGCAACGCGTTGTAACTCGTATTCGTAAAATCCGCCGGCGATGGGATTTCCGCGCGACTCTTTGAGTACATAGGTCACGGGATTAGTTTTCTGCACTTTAACGATCTTAAACACTTCGGTTGATCAATTTGGCGTGTAACTTTTCTTAAAGATGGTCTTGACTTTACTCACGCGTACCGGATCGCCTACTTTGTATCTTGCCGGTGCCGCAATCTTTACGTTGCTGTATACCGTATTTAAAAGTTTATCGGTGATTGCGGGGGTAACATCGATAGGTCTCATACCGATAGTGCGATGTTTTCGCGCATTGTACTCTCCAACGAGCCGGGACAACGCGTCGATCCACTTGTAATTTCCATTAAGCGTAAACATTTTCCACATATTGTTTTTTAGCGTTCGGTTGAATCGTTCCACGACCGAACAATCTTCTCACGATCGTCACTGTCAATCATCGTCGTCATGTTGCGCTTTCATCCGCATGTCGGACGAAAATTTTTAGACGTTGCTTGATCGATGTATCGATAGCGACTAACCACTTTACGGTATTGCAAAATCGTTAAATCCTTTTCGATATCGTCCATCAGACTTTGGTAGCTACGTGGAACAATTGTGGGACAAGCTTCCCGAACATATAAAAGCTGACTCAGAGGTTCAACAGTATCGTCGATGCA
>NW_021852745.1:146403-180175 GCF_003651465.1 Formica exsecta | reverse complement strand
GATATTTCCTCCACGTATATATCTTTCTTCTCCTTCGCTGAATTAGATGTAGTCTGCGCGTGAGTTGCATACCGAAGCATTTTCTGCATCTCATCCATCATTATTTGCAGCGATTGCACATTCGTCTTGAGCGTGATTATTTTTTTCTCAAGTTCTTCCAGTCTATCTTCTAAAGGCTTGACACGTATTTTCACGTACTGTTTGTTTGCGGCATCAGTATCATCTTCCGGTTGCGCTACGCGTTGTATCTTGCGCGACCTTGCGTCAAAGCCGGAGGCTGTCTGACACAGAGCGTTATCGCGCACGTAATTTCTTAGTAATCCATTCCATTGATAGTATGAGTTGTTCGGTGTTCCGAACGATAATCCAAATTTATTAATCGACATTTCGATACAAACAATAATGACAGATTGTCTCGTTTCGCCGACGCATAGATTAATTTATAATAAGGCCAGCTTCGTAAAGTTCCTCGATAGTTGATAATATTTCATTGTCGTGGGCATTGTTGCCGGCTTGACGCGAAGCTTCCAGCAATCGCAAGCATTCTACCAACTCGTTGGGATCATTCCAATGCACATAATCGATCTTATTATCGTTTAACGCCATAGCGCGCGGTATGTTTATACCTCTTCCAGCTTTTTTTCCAGGCGCTATTATATTTTTAATAGAGATTAATGGCGCTATTATATTTTTATACTTGTATCCCTTGTTACTTAACAATGGATTGCGCATATCATTGCCACGTCTATGCGCATTTGTCGCCAGTAATATATTTTTGTATTTAATTTTATCATCGTCATTGTATACGTCACCGTCGGGTATTCTCTTGAAAATCAACTCGTAGAGACCTGGTGTTCCCACGTATCTTATTCCACCGATAATTATATTGTCATCTTTATCCACATCAAAAATTTTATCACCAAGCATCATTCCTTCGTTGCAAAATTTAACATCGTAAACATAATCCATACTGTTATTTTTATCTTGACTCAAAATAGCTCCCACATATTTTTGCCCTGTGGACCCAGATGTGTGCGCAATGTATTTTGACACTCGGACATTTGTAGTTGATATTGAACCGACGTCACAAGCGTTTCAGGCATGGTTTCGAAAATTTCTTCCACATACGGAGACGATCTTTCGTACATTATTTGACTCGATTGTACATCTTTTATCGGAGTAGAAGTAACCACATTCGATAATTGTTTCATTCGCTTACGTTTTGATTGATTTGGAGTAGAAGATATTAGCGAATCGTTCATTGATATATTTGACCTTGTTCGCTTTGTTCCAGACTCTTTTTTCAGATGCTTGTCTTCGAGCATACTCGATGGTTCGATTTTCGCTTCATTAGATTCCACATTGATTGTATTTTCGACAAGTTGTTTTAGAGGTTCGATAATTGGTTTAAAGTGCCTCTCCAATGCGACGTCTTCCTCCATTTGACCGGTTTTTAAAGAACGATATTTTTTGCGGATTGATTCGCTCGTTTTTACAATCTCTCTCGCAATCTTCTCACGATCGTCACTGTCAATCGTCGTCGTCATGTTGCGCTCGGACGAAAATTTTTAGACGTTGCTCGATCGATGTATCGATAATGACTAACCACTTTACGGTATTGCAAAATCGTTAAATCCTTTTCGATATCGTCCATTAGTCTGTAAACTGTCTTTATCAATCACTACAAATCCATACTCGTGCTGCCAACATTTCTGACGGAATGCGCGAAAATCGTCGTAAGACATGTCAGTATTTACATGATCGTTGTATGTTTCAAGTTTGTACCATCTTGTTTAAATAAAATCAGTAAATTTGCATTGTCCCGTATAAGATGCTTGGGTATCTTGGCATACGTTTGACGAAGATAGAAACAGTCGACGCTCGAGTGTCGACCCATTGCAAAGTACTCTCTTATCGTATCTTGCTTATCGCATGCCACGTCGTCAAAGATAAAAATGGAATTCGGAAGCGCCTCGCTCGGTGGAATAACGTCACTATTATTAGAGAATGTAAAATAACCAATTTCATCGATCGATAATAGCAAATTTTCCAAGTATCGATATTTCGGTTGTTGAAGTGATTTCGAGTATGCGTACACATTTTCGAAATGTACACCGTGTGGACTTTCTATCAAACTTATCAACACGTTAGTCTTACCGCAATTCGAAGGACTGCAAATGATACCGCGTATAGTAGTCGGCAGAATGTTTCAATGCTTGCGTATTTCTTTGCCTGACATTACTCGTGTTTTATCGTCAAAATTTATCACTTTGATTATTGTCGCTTGTCGCGCGAACCGCATGTTTGCTCTCGCGAATCTCAAATCAGATTTTGGAAAATGAGTCATCGGGGCCCTATTTATAGAGGCGCACCGAATCGAAACCGCTCAGTCTCAAAAATGTTTCTTCTTCTATCGGTTGACAGCGATATTCTCGAGCTTACCACCGAGCAGTTACAGATTATCCCCAAGATTGTTTTACTTTGGTACTTTGGTAGCTACGTGGAACAATTGTGGGACAAGCTTCCCGAACATATAAAAGCTGACTCAGAGGTTCAACAGTATCGTCCGACATTATAACATTATAATTTGCCGTGGCAACAAACACATTTCGACGGTCCAACACCGTTAATAAAAGATTGTGGCAAATGCCAGCAAAAATTATAAGAGGTAGCGGTTTGTTAAATCGTGCGATAAACACACTTCCTATCGAATTACATATTCCAGGCTATCAGTTTTGCGGACCGGGAATGGATGCCGCGTGTCGCGAGCACGACATAGCTTATTCCCGAAGCAACGATCTCGGTCAACGACACGTTGCGGATAATATACTCGCCACGAAAGCGCGAACACGTATTACCGCGAGAGATTCGACTCTTGGCGAGAAAACAGCCGCTATAGCTGTTTCGGCGGCTATGAAAGCAAAGACAAAATTCAGTATGGGGATGAAAACAAAAAAATCATCGATAAAGAAAAAGACTGTGAAAAAACGAATACTTTCTATAGCGAAGCGCGGTGGTATCTTACCCATTTTACCATTATTGGGAGTTCTCGGTTGGCTGGCAGAGCAGCGGGAATCGCGAAGGCGGTGAACGATAGCTCGCCAATCGGTTTCGCCGCGGGTCCCCCTCCCCCTCTCCGCGGGTCCCTCGCCTACCGGTTAGGTTAGCAGATCCCTCGCCTATCGGTTAGGACGCGGTCCCCCTCCCCCCCTCTCCGCGGAACCCTCGCCCATCGGTTAGGACGCAGTCCCCTTTCCCCCTCTCCGCGCACCCCTCGCCTACCGGTTAGGACGCGATTCCAGCGTTCGTTGTTAACAATATACTCTTGTATGTTAATTTATCCTTTTCCGTGTATGTAAGACTATCAGGATTTTTCATAAAGATCAATTCATACAAACCGGGGGTACCGATGTATTTAATTTCATCTATAAGTATGGAGTCATCCGCGTCTACATCGAATCGCCTATTGCCGAGCATCGCGCCTTTCGCGCTGATATACACTCCGTAAACGTGATCGATCTCATTCGGCGCTTCTCCGCCGAGAAGAGCCCCCATGTACTTTCGTCCCAACGGTCCTAGCCGACCGTGCGACATTTCGCGATCTTGAGAAGTTCGCGAAGTTCGCCCAACGGGCATTTCGAACGTCGAGGGCGACTCGAGATTCTCGGGTTCGAACGCTTCCTCTTCAGTTTCGTCCCGCGCGAATGGATCTCTCTCGATAGGATACTCGTTTAACGGAGTAGAAACGGCGTCTAATCGTCGTCGCGCTCATATTCGTTTCACTTTAGGTTTTTTCCAAGCGGAAGTCAACTCTTCCTCCTTCCATTTTTCCTCGACGCTTGTCGTTACGGGCGAAGCGTCGATCGCGTCTCGCTTTATCGTTTCGCGTTTAATCTCGTCTCGCTCGATCTCGTCTCGCTCGGCGCGTTCGGCGATGCGCCGCAGAGGTTCGACGATCGGCTTGAAACGGCTCTCCATCGCGATCTCGTTCTCCATTTTGCCGGTCTTTAACGCTCTGTGTTTTTTACGAAACGTTGCGCGCATCTTAGCAATCTCTTTTGCCGTCTTCTCTCGTTCGCCGATATCCGTCGCAGCCATCGTGACGGTGTCCAAACGAACGGTGGGCAAATGAACGGTGTCCAAACGAACGGTGGGCAAATGAACGGTGTCCAAACGAACGGTGGGCAAATGAACGGTGTCCAAACGAACGGTGGGCAAATGAACGGTGTCCAAACGAACGGTGGGCAAATGAACGGTGTCCAAACGAACGGTGGGCAAATGAACGGTGTCCAAACGAACGGTGGGCAAATGAACGGTGTCCAAACGAACGGTGGGCAAATGAACGGTGTCCAAACGAACGGTGGGCAAATGAACGGTGTCCAAACGAACGGTGGGCAAATGAACGGTGTCCAAACGAACGGTGGGCAAATGAACGGTGTCCAAACGAACGGTGGGCAAATGAACGGTGTCCAAACGAACGGTGGGCAAATGAACGGTGTCCAAACGAACGGTGGGCAAATGAACGGTGTCCAAACGAACGGTGGGCAAATGAACGGTGTCCAAACGAACGGTGGGCAAATGAACGGTGTCCAAACGAACGGTGGGCAAATGAACGGTGTCCAAACGAACGGTGGGCAAATGAACGGTGTCCAAACGAACGGTGGGCAAATGAACGGTGTCCAAACGAACGGTGGGCAAATGAACGGTGTCCAAACGAACGGTGGGCAAATGAACGGTGTCCAAACGAACGGTGGGCAAATGAACGGTGTCCAAACGAACGGTGGGCAAATGAACGGTGTCCAAACGAACGGTGGGCAAATGAACGGTGTCCAAACGAACGGTGGGCAAATGAACGGTGTCCAAACGAACGGTGGGCAAATGAACGGTGTCCAAACGAACGGTGGGCAAATGAACGGTGTCCAAACGAACGGTGGGCAAATGAACGGTGTCCAAACGAACGGTGGGCAAATGAACGGTGTCCAAACGAACGGTGGGCAAATGAACGGTGTCCAAACGAACGGTGGGCAAATGAACGGTGTCCAAACGAACGGTGGGCAAATGAACGGTGTCCAAACGAACGGTGGGCAAATGAACGGTGTCCAAACGAACGGTGGGCAAATGAACGGTGTCCAAACGAACGGTGGGCAAATGAACGGTGTCCAAACGAACGGTGGGCAAATGAACGGTGTCCAAACGAACGGTGGGCAAATGAACGGTGTCCAAACGAACGGTGGGCAAATGAACGGTGTCCAAACGAACGGTGGGCAAATGAACGGTGTCCAAACGAACGGTGGGCAAATGAACGGTGTCCAAACGAACGGTGGGCAAATGAACGGTGTCCAAACGAACGGTGGGCAAATGAACGGTGTCCAAACGAACGGTGGGCAAATGAACGGTGTCCAAACGAACGGTGGGCAAATGAACGGTGTCCAAACGAACGGTGGGCAAATGAACGGTGTCCAAACGAACGGTGGGCAAATGAACGGTGTCCAAACGAACGGTGGGCAAATGAACGGTGTCCAAACGAACGGTGGGCAAATGAACGATTTCCAAACGAACGGTGGGCAAATAACGGTGTCCAAACGAACGGTGGCCCGCCCTCATCGTTCCGTTCACATTGAGGGTTTAGGGGATGAATCCCTGTTCTCCTTCTCCCCGTAAACGTGATCGATCTCGTTCGGCGCTTCCCCGCCGAGAAGAGCCCCCAACGGTCCTAGCCGACCGTGCGGCATTTCGCGACCTTGAGAAGTTCGCGGAGTTCGCCTAACGGGCATTTCGAAAGTCGAGGGCAACTCGAGATTCTCCGGTTCAAACGCTTCCTCCTCGGTTTCGTCCCGTGCGAATGGATCTCTCTTGGCGGGATACTCGTTTAACGGAGTAGAGACGGCGTCCAATCGTCGTCGCGCTCGTATTCGTTTCACCTTAGGTTTTTTCCAAGCGGGAGTCAGCGCTTCCTTCTTCCATTTTTCTTCGACGCTCGTCGTCGCGGACGTCGACCGAGTCTCGTTTTATCGTCTCGCGTTTGATCTCGCCTCGCTCGATCTCGTCTCGCTCGGCGCGTTCGGCGATGTGCCGCAGCGGTTCGACGATCGGCTTGAAACGGCTCTCCATCGCAATCTCATTCTCCATTTTGCCGGTCTTCAAGGTTCTGTGTATTTTATAAATCGACGCGCGCGTCTTAGCGATCTCTCTCGCCGTCTTCTCTCGTTTGCCGATATCCGTCGCGGTCATCGCGATTTAGGGAGGTTCTTCTCGCTCGCGGGAGGGAGAGCGATCGACGCGTTCGACGTATTCGCGACGACTGATCGCTCTACGGTACGGCGAAGTCGTTAAACCCTCGTCCGTATCTGCCGGCGCGAAGCGCGCTATCTTTGTCGATCACTAGGAAACCATACCTGTATCGCCAACACGCGCGACATAGCGCGTGAAAATTCTTATACGACATATCCGTGTTCATTGTATCCGTGATCGTTGTATGCGTGACGCAAATTAGTACCATCTTGTTTAAAAAGAATCAACAGATTCGCGTTATCTCGAATCAAATGTTTTGGTATTTTAGCGTACGTTTGGCACAGATAGAAGCAATCGACGTTCGACTGTCGACCCATAGCGAAGTACTCTCTAATAGTATCCTGTTTGTCGCACGCTACGTCGTCGAATACGAATATAGAATTCGGGAGCGCTTCGCTAGGCGAAATAACGTCAGAGTTATTGGAAAATGTGAAATAACCTATATCTTCCATCGGTGCCAATAAATTCTCTAAATACTGATATTTAGGCTGCTGCAACTACTTCGAGTAAACGTAAACATTCTCGAAACGTACGCTGTGCGGGCTCTCCAACAAACTTATCAGCGCGTTCGTTTTACCGCAATTAGAGGAACCGCAAATGAGGCAGCGAATAGCGTTCGGTAATAGACAACCTAGTCTGCGCGCTTCCGTCGCGCCCTACCGTCGAGGTTCGTCACCCTTATCGCGATTGGCTGCCGCACGAAGCGCATTCCTTTCGCCCTACATACCCCCCTGCTTTCCCCTCTGCCCGAACTTCCCCCCGCGGTCCTCACTCTATCTCTTTCTAATCATATCTCCGTCCTTTTCTCTCTCTCTCTGTCTGTCTCTCTCGCACTCATGGGAAAAATGGGCTATGACCGGCCTTATTATCCTACTCACTCTCAATATTTAATGCGAAAATTGTTCGAAATGTCGTCCTCCTTTTTGTACGCGAAGTTCGGCCTTTCGAACAATGTCGTGCATCGCACGGCATGCACAAGTAGGAAAAGGAAAGAAGGATGCGCAGAAATTATTGACATTTTTATATAATAATTATAAGTTTTATTTAACATTTGTGTGTACCATATAAATGCGTGTGCGCGCGCGCGCACGCGTGTGTGTGTGTGTGTAATATATAAGAATAATAATAATATAATGAAAATTTGCGGGTGATGTTCCATTTGAAACAAACAAAGAAATCAAATTTATTAAAATATTAATTTAGTTTGAACGTACTAAAGTTTTAAAAAGAGGTACTTAGAATACTATTACAACTGCTCCTGATTAAAACCATGGTTGAGTTCCGTTACGTGTAAGTTGATGAAATCATCTCTCCAAATGCGCTTTCGAACGTATCTATGCATCCTGGAGTATCATTTATACATTCTATACCATGAAATAACAGGCGTCTGTATAGTGGAATTGAAATAAATTTTTTTTAAGCCGATTTCTCGACCTTGTATTGCTTGCACGATTGAATTCACTACAGTGTTTCTTCCTAGCGGTGGAATACTGACATCTACGCGCACGAAACGTCTGCGCAAAGAATCCTTCAAACCCTCAAGTCGCGCGATTCGATCATTCAATTCTTCTTTAATTTCAATCGACACTCGTGCATTGTTTCGACTTTGCTCTTCCAACGATTCGAGACATGCATTGCATTCATCCTCCCACGCAAGCCGTCTTCTCTCGTTCGCCGATATCCGTCGCAGCCATCGTGATTAATAAATCGGTTCTTCTCGCTCGCGGGAGGGAGAGCGATCGATGCGTTCGACGTATTCGCGACGACTGATCGCTCTACGGTACGGCGAAATCGTTAAACCCTCGCCTGTATCTGCCAGCGCTAAGCGCGCTATCTTTGTCAATCACTAGGAAACCATATCTATATCGCTAACACGCGCGACATAGCGCGTGAAAACTCTCATACGACATATTTGTGTTCACGTGATCGTTGTATGCGTGACGCAAATTAGTACCATCTTGTTTAAAAAGAATCAACAGATTCGCGTTATCTCGAATCAAATGCTTTGGTATTTTAGCGTACGTTTGGCACAGATAGAAGCAATCGACGTTCGACTGTCGACCCATAGCGAAGTACTCTCTAATAGTATCCTGTTTGTCGCACGCTACGTCGTCGAATACGAATATAGAATTCGGGAGCGCTTCGCTAGGCGAAATAACGTCAGAGTTATTGGAAAATGTGAAATAACCTATATCTTCCATCGGTGCCAATAAATTCTCTAAATACTGATATTTAGGCTGCTGCAACTACTTCGAGTAAACGTAAACATTCTCGAAACGTACGCTGTGCGGGCTCTCCAACAAACTTATCAGCGCGTTCGTTTTACCGCAATTAGAGGAACCGCAAATGAGGCAGCGAATAGCGTTCGGTAATAGACAACCTAGTCTGCGCGCTTCCGTCGCGCCCTACCGTCGAGGTTCGTCACCCTTATCGCGATTGGCTGCCGCACGAAGCGCATTCCTTTCGCCCTACATACCCCCCTGCTTTCCCCTCTGCCCGAACTTCCCCCCGCGGTCCTCACTCTATCTCTTTCTAATCATATCTCCGTCCTTTTCTCTCTCTCTCTGTCTGTCTCTCTCGCACTCATGGGAAAAATGGGCTATGACCGGCCTTATTATCCTACTCACTCTCAATATTTAATGCGAAAATTGTTCGAAATGTCGTCCTCCTTTTTGTACGCGAAGTTCGGCCTTTCGAACAATGTCGTGCATCGCACGGCATGCACAAGTAGGAAAAGGAAAGAAGGATGCGCAGAAATTATTGACATTTTTATATAATAATTATAAGTTTTATTTAACATTTGTGTGTACCATATAAATGCGTGTGCGCGCGCGCGCACGCGTGTGTGTGTGTGTGTAATATATAAGAATAATAATAATATAATGAAAATTTGCGGGTGATGTTCCATTTGAAACAAACAAAGAAATCAAATTTATTAAAATATTAATTTAGTTTGAACGTACTAAAGTTTTAAAAAGAGGTACTTAGAATACTATTACAACTGCTCCTGATTAAAACCATGGTTGAGTTCCGTTACGTGTAAGTTGATGAAATCATCTCTCCAAATGCGCTTTCGAACGTATCTATGCATCCTGGAGTATCATTTATACATTCTATACCATGAAATAACAGGCGTCTGTATAGTGGAATTGAAATAAATTTTTTTTAAGCCGATTTCTCGACCTTGTATTGCTTGCACGATTGAATTCACTACAGTGTTTCTTCCTAGCGGTGGAATACTGACATCTACGCGCACGAAACGTCTGCGCAAAGAATCCTTCAAACCCTCAAGTCGCGCGATTCGATCATTCAATTCTTCTTTAATTTCAATCGACACTCGTGCATTGTTTCGACTTTGCTCTTCCAACGATTCGAGACATGCATTGCATTCATCCTCCCACGCAAGGCAGCTTCTCGCTGAAATCACTGAAATGGCTTCGTACCACAGATCGTTTTCCTTGCGCATCAAAATAGCATCATTCGCTGGAGTGTTTTTCGTTAGCGCTAGAACACTGACACCCGCGCGCACGAAACGTCTGCATAGTGAATTGCCCCTTTTCCTCGCTACGAAATCCCCAGCACGTCTCCAGAGCGGTCCAAATCATAACGATTGAAAATTGGCGTTGAGTCTTTCAAACACTCAAGTGGCACAATTCGACCATCCAATTGATCTCTAATTTCAATCGGTATTTCAGCACTGTTTCGATTTTGCTTTTTCAACGACTCGAGACACTCATTGTAGTGATCCTCCCATGCAGGGCAGCTACCCACTGAAATGGCTTGATTCCACAGATCATTTTCCTTGCGTATCAAAATAAGATCGTCGGCGAAAATGGCATATTTCACCTCGACGCTGAAAACTACTTCTTCGTCTTCCATAACTTCATCATCGGTGAGAATGAAATCTTCTTCCATTGAACAATTGGATTCTTCCAGTGCACAAGATCGTTATAAAAAACGTATACGGTTTGACAAGATCGTCGTAAGGGCATAGACGGTTGCGTACTATAACGTTGCACACTCCTCTCGATTATATATTTTAATTTCATATCTTTTGTCTCCTTTTAACTGGAGTATCACTCATCTACCTCATCATTTTTTCTACATCTTTAGCAGAGTGTGTTAAGAGAAAGATTTAAGTTTTGCAGACTCTGCATATTTATTACACCGTTTTTATTCATTATGTATATATATATATATATATATATATATATATATATATAAGATTTATTCCGCAAGATTACACAAATGTGATAATTGGTTGCCGGCTAACGGAGAAGAATGTGTGTGTCGCGGCTCGGCTTTATACGTAGCGATTTCGCGGATGTGAACAATATCCTGCAAAATAGTGATCTGTGTGTAAAGTCCGAAGGACATTAAATTAATAGTGTAGAGACGCTTGTGCACAAACGCGTCATTGTATTTAAGAGGAGAACAGTTTTGTGAGTGTTCGACGAAAATCTTGGGATTAGTGTGTGTTGCGGAAAATGCATTCAGTCTCTCGCGATACATGGTGCATCATACTTTTCGTACAAACAAAATATACTACTATAAGCGTGTGCAACAGTTTTTAGTTTTTGCATTAAATATTGAGAGTAGATTAGGCCTACGGGGGAAGCCACTATAAAAAAGCGCACCAAGCTATCTACCGCAAGGTGGTGTAGAAATGATAGCGCATCATTTTCTTGCCATCGAAAAGACGAGACAATTATTTTTCAGCGCGGTGACATCACTCGCCGCTCGCTGCGTGACAATTATTTTTTCGGCGCGCTGTCAAATATCACACGTCGCTTGCCGCATGCTGCGTGATTCTACCTCTCGCTTAGATAGCAAAACTTCAGGAGCGTGTAGGAGACCGAAAAGCTAAGACAGAAAGTTCTTTAGAGGTGTGCTCGTTTTTGCTCCATTTTGGAGAAAATCACAAAAAAAGAAACAAAACAAGTTTTCGTTTTTTTACTTATTTATTTACATTTTATTTATGTTATCATCTATTTAATGCAGATATTGTTCAAAATGTTGCCCTCTTGCAGCAATGCAAGCATTACATCTAGTACTGCCCACGATAATTGCAGCTAGACATTGTTCTAGTGATATTTGGTGCACTATGATTCGGTCTCTTAATTGCTTGAATATACTTCCTGCTTCAAGGTTCCCCATACGAAAAAATCCATGGGTATCATATCAGGTGATCGGGGTGGCCAAGGTACTATTCCTCCACGTCCAATCCATCGTTGTGGATAATTTATGTCCAGCCAAGATCGAGCAGTTCTGCTGTAATGAGCTGGACATCCATCGAGCTGGAACCACATTTCAATCCGCTGCTGTAAGGGGATGTCCTCTAAATAATTAGAAAAGTCGTTTTCTAAAAAATGCGTAAACGTGATTCCAATCAATCTTTCGGGTATGAAATACGGTCCCACCAGCAATCCGTTCCAAATTCCGAGCCAAACATTTATAGCAAATTCATGCTGAAACCTGTATTCTCTAATAGCTCTGGGATTTTCATGAGCCCATACGTGATAATTTCTTTGGTTAAGAATTCCTCCTCTTGTAAAAATAGCTTCATCGGTCCATATTATTTTTAATGGAAATAAATTGTCATTGTGAATTGTTTCAAGAAACCAATTACTAAAATTCAATCTCTTGACATAATCTTGAGGTAATAAATTCTGCACCTTTTGAAGATGATACGGGTAGCGATTGTCACCTTTCAAAGTTCGCCATATTGTCTGCCGCGGTATTCCTAATGCAGCTGATGCTCTTCGGACGCTAGTCTCAAGATTGTTATCGAAGTGGCGTTGAATACAATTTCTTCTCCGAAAATCTGCTTCTAACGCTGCCTGGAATCGGTTGCCTTCTTTACGAAGTGAAAATGACCCAGTCTCTCGTAGTCTATTAAAAGTCAACGAAAAGACTCGTCGATTAGGCACTCTTCTGTTTGGAAATCGGCGCGCATACTCTCGCACCGCCTCTAAAGCATTACCGTTGCAGAAACCGTACACGAAAACTATGTCAGCGTATTCAACATTAGAATATGTATGCGGTATTGTGGCTGATGTTATTCACTTCAAAATATCTGAGTAACTGACTAAAGACTGATTAAGGACTCATAGAAGAAAGCAAGAATGTAAACAAACAAAAGAATGTAAAGGAATTGGGGACACCCTGTATATTGAGCGCGAGATGCACCGACGCTAGCTCAGTAACATAGCTCATTAACATCGCTCGCTCACTCGCTCGCTGTGTAACATTATCGCACAGTATCGAAGTACCGTACGTATCGCGCCTGACTATTATAATCGCGAATAAGTGAAAGTGTACTAAATCTTGCAAAATATACTAATTTATACCTAACGTCCGGAAGTGTCTTATTACGAGCGTGGATTCTAATCCTTTGGGCGTACAAATCCCTAAAGACCTCTTCCTTAGCGGCTAGAGGCACAACAGATACTTCCGTTACTAAGAGACGTAAACAAGTAAGCCATCGTATATACCTACCAATTCCGGCCTACTGCTTTTCAACGCGCTTATTAGCTGAGATATTTTAATTAATAACGTAATAACTATTGCGAATTTAGCAAAATGGTACAGGACTTTTCTTTTCAGTTTGACCCAATCTACCTGTACCTTTCGTTTGGTCACTTACTTGTCGGACACCCTATATATAGCATTATTATTTGTACTCATTTCTAAGCATGTATACACGCATGCACGGCGTAATACGCGAAAAAAGAAGAGAAAGAGAAAGAAAGCGAATTAACGATGTAACAAGCCGCTTTCGCGAGGCGGTGACGGATAACTCGGTCGGGATCCGGGGCTCGTGAAAGGGTATCGAGAGACGAACGAAAGTGATGTTAGGTAAAATATAATTTATTGCGTGTCGTGGTGTATATGTACAGCGTGTGTATTTTATGTGTGTAAGCGTGTATAGGTGTGTGAATAAATGATTATGTGTGCGAGACGAGTGACGAGGGAGTGAGTGCGCAAAACGTATGACAATGATTAGGTGAGCGCAGCGTATCGTAGGTAAGATCGTTAGGTATGAGCGAGTGATACAATCGTGTGAGGGCGTGTCGGTGTAATTCGCTAGGTGCGTGACGCGGTCGGTTCTCGATGTTTTCGCGCGCCTAACGGCGGTTATATGTTTACGCGTTTCTGATATTATTTAAAAATGGGCGCTCAGCGCCTCCGCATTTGCCCGACCGGTGTTCGTCGGGCGGCGGACTTCCGGCGGATCGGCGACCGGGTATGGTCTAGTAACGATGGGGGAATGCATCGTTACAACGAAAGAGAGCGAGAGATAACGAAAAAGAAAGAATGATATATCTATTAATATTTATTACCGACAGTAATAAAAATGGTAATTGTGCTGGCAATACAATATTAT
The DNA here is from genome assembly GCF_003651465.1 of Formica exsecta. Classification (NCBI taxonomy): domain Eukaryota; kingdom Metazoa; phylum Arthropoda; class Insecta; order Hymenoptera; family Formicidae; genus Formica; species Formica exsecta. The sequence continues at coordinate 166,497 of NW_021852745.1, read as the reverse complement.
GCATTATCGATAATTTTAATTTTCAACTAACGCCATCTTGCGTGTAAAGCTAGAAAAGTACATTTTCATGTTGTCGACTACAACGTCGACGTTTCTTAAGTAAAAATTTTCACATTGTGACTTTGCATCCTAATATGGCCGTTCACGATACATGTAGAGTGAAAATAAAGACATTTTCGTTGTGTAATTAATATCCAAGCTATCAATTAAGCCTAGTAAGATCTCAATCAGTCCAGCCGTTATTGAAATCTGATAATCTCTGGTTACTCTCAATTGGCCGGCTCGCGTATAGATACACAGTACGCCTTGCTGTTGCTGCGCATGACTTGGAGCGAGACACTACCGTGTCTATTGATTCACTGGTCATTTTTGTCTAAATATAGAAAATATGCAAAAAACGTATGTTTTTGCTATGTGTGCTTTTAATCATGTTTTTAATTCAAAATTATAATTATAGAAATTATGATAATTATAATTAAACTATAATAATTATAAAGCTTTAAGTAATATAATTTAATTAGACTTAACCTTTAAAAAATATTTATAAGTATTTATGGTTTTTCGGTACAGTATTTACCATATAGTTATTCGTTGAATATCTGAAACATTTGATGTATGTATGTCGTTTGGTGCATGTATGTATGTATCATCAATCGTATCGAACATTTGGTATCGCAACATTTAACGAGACATTCCTTTATTCACTGTTTATCATTGTCTTAATTCTGCACTGCGCTGGGGCTTTCCAACTTAATAGCGCTAAATGATTTTTGTATTTTTGCCACTGTAATTTTCTATCGCGCAGAAACCTAACCATTGAAGATTAGTCCCCAACTGGAGACTAGTGATATGTATAGAAATAAGACGCAATGTATAGAAATAAGAACTGCGAACGCGTTTCTCGATTGTTTGCGTGTGCTCCGCGAAAAGCGTTCTGCACAATATACGTATACAGTTCTCGATTGTGTGCGCGTGGTTTACGTCTCACTTTTTTTTTCTTCCCCTACCGCTTGTTGGGAAGATATGTGACTAGCAATATAGGCTGCGTTCGGAAACATCACCCGTGTGCACACGAGTGTCGTTCTATCTTCGTTCAACTTTTAGTAAATAACAAAGATAGAACAACGCTCATGTACACACGGGTGATGTTTCCGAACACAGCCTAGCTCAACGCGCGAAGTATTGTAAAGTATATAATAACGATACGGCATGTGGTGAAATTATCTTGACTTTTTTAACATATGCCAATAATTAACATAGTGCAATGTTTGTTGAAAATGTTTCTTTTGTACTGTGCTAGTGACAATTCTCACTGTTTAGTGGAAAATGAGAACGTTATTTATAGCGAAGAAAATATTAAGAAAGGTGATGAAGTGATATTTACTTATAATAAGAAATAATATACTGGAAGAGTGATAGATCATTTAGGTAAAGTTAAATTAAATTTATATACATTTTCAAATTTATATATATCTATTATGTAGAAATTGTTATCCACTATAAATAACTTAATTACAGTGCTCGACAACGCTTTTATAAATAAAGAAATTTTATAGGTTAGACAGTGATTTTATTATTATTGTATGCAATTTGTAATAACTTTCAAAAAAATATTGCAGATAATAAATGTTACATGGAAAAACGACTCGATATGTTCAAATTGGAAAAAGCTAAAAAAAAGTAAAAAATTAAAAAATATAGAAATGTCTCTTCGCAAAAGAAAAAGAATAGAATCATCGCCGCCTTTATATACATCATCAAAAGTAACTAATACTAAAAGCAAAAATGATACAAAAAGGTAAATTATAATTTCGGTTTAATATATATATTTCATATATTGTTTATATTGCAATTTATAAATTGTCGATTGAAATCTTAGGTCTTAAAAACAATACAGAGAATATCAAATTCTACGGTTTTTGATGTATTGAATAAATATACTAATTCAGAACTACCTGATAATAATGATAATAACAGCAATAATCATGCTAGTAATAGCACAATTGATTTATCAAATTCAAGTACAATGATTACAATACCTCACATGATAATAAAATAATGGTATTTCTAAAAAATGTATCATTTTAATCAGAATATTATTTCAACAAGTAATATTTATTAACTAAATATGATTTGTAAAACCTTTGCAGAATTATAGTCCGACAAAGGAAGAATTGAAAAAAATGCTTTTTGAAGCCAGAAAAAAAGTTAAAAGAAAGATTTTGTGAGTTTGCTATATGCTGAAATTTATATTATAATATAAATTATATAAGTTACATCAATATTATCACTATATAATGTACACATAATAGTATCAAATATTTTATATCTGTTTGGTAGGTTTAGAGGAGATTGATAAAAATTCCTGTCAATTAAATCCATCAGAGAACATTAACGACCTTGAAATGGATATAGAAAATTCAGGTACACAATATGAAATTATAAGTCCTTTAAAGAATGATGATAATATAGAAAATCTTAAGCAGGATAATGGCATCGAAATAGAAAAATATGAAGATACAAACAATTAGTTGTATAGAAAAGATTTCGAGCCTAAGGTAAATATTTTAAATAAGATTATTTATTGTACTATAAATATTAATTTAATTTTTAATAGAATTCCGTAATGATTAATAAATGCAAAATCATACTATAAATTATTGAACATAAAAAAATTTGATTGCAGGTGGTGCACTTGAAGAATAATTTCTATTGTAGAAATGCAATATATTATGCAGCTTTAGGGAATTCGCACAGATCATCATCAGCAAATTGCTAGAAGACTTTTAACAGGAGTATTTAAAAAGGAAGCATAGATTAATTGTACTCTGATTGGGCAAACTCCTAGATCTCAAGGAAAAACCGACAAAATGTTAAAGTCTCATGCTTACATCCTTTTGCAATTAACGCAATAGTTGGTAAGTAATATTTTTTTATATTATTATAATAATCTTAATTACAATTAGTAGAAATTTTTGTGTTGTAAAAAATATGTAACGATACACCCCCCATCGTTATCCGGCACGTACTCCAGCCGGAAATCTGCCGCCCGGCAAACACCAGCCGGGCAGTGACAGAGGCGCTTAGCGCCCTATTCTAAACGTTATAAAACAACCGTACGGCCGTTATACGGCCTCCGTTACGAAAAGCTCCGAGAACCAAGCACAGCCGAGTGTTGCTGGAAGAGTCTGAGCGTCACCCGCCGAAACGCCGCGTCGTTTTGCCCGCCGAGGGGAAACGACGCGTTTACCGTTATAATTACCCGCCGAAAACAATGCGTCGTTATCCCCACTCTGGGGCGAACGACGCGGTTACCGTTAGACGCTCGGGTATAAAACGGCAGCATTTTTACATCTCATTACCAGACCGGTACCTGATCCAGCTGGAGCAGTACGCACGAGATATTCCGAAACCGATCCTGACAAACACGCAAATACGACGGAACGTGGGGTTGACGAGTTCGCAGCCTCCGCCGAGCATTCTCGGAGTCCGCATCGCTTGCGCTTCCTCTCAACCCTTCCGACCGTATAGATAAAGAGCGGAGTGTTCGCCGCTCTCCTCGAGGGTTCTCGAGCAAACGGTCTACCATCCGACCACTCCGACCAGACGGACCGTGGGTTAGCGAGTTCGCTACCCCGTCGAGCTTCTCGACTCCGACCGGTCATCCTTACTCCGCGTGCGGAATAGGGACAGCGAGTTCGCTGCCCGATCGAGATTTCTCGATATCCGACCGCATCCCGAACAGCTGAAAACACGCGCCGTAAACACTGTCGTTATTGTAGACGCAAAAGAAACTATCGCGCCGAGATAATCGACACAGCGTTTTTATATACACGGCGCCCGTCACAACAAACACGACCACGCGCCGAATATCTGTCGCGCTTATACAGTGCCTACCAAAAGTTCCGGGCCACCTAAATAATTTTTGAATGGTTTTAAATATAGGATTGAAATTTATAGGGATACAATGGGATCACAAAGTCTATTATTTAACCACAAAAACACCCACTTCTACACCCGCGGAGGACGGGGGGAGGGGGGAGCCAAAAAATCTTAAATGGCATGTGGAGTTGAGTGAGGGCTCGTTCGAAAGGGCTTTCCGAGACGAAAACAACGCGAGGTCGCCGAGGTCTCTACGATTTTTTTTCGCGGAGTTAAAATCATTTGAACATTTCTATTGAGATTTTGCGATAGCGAGGGCCCACGGCGACAACAGAAGAAAGATAAGGCTTCACGCGGACACGCGCGTTCCTGAGTGTGTGTGTGTGTGTGCGTGTGCGTGTATGCGTGCGTGTGCGCGTGCGTGTGCGCGTGCGTGTGCGTGTGCGTGCGCGCGTGTGTGTGTGTGTGGGGGGGTAATAAGGTCCTATCGAGAAGTAGCGGATTTATTCAATGCCACATATCCTGACCGTGAACCAATTTCAAAGTCGACTGTTGAAAGAACTGTTGGTCGTTTCCAATGAACCGGTGTAATTAAGGATGCGCCTAGATCTGGAAGACCCAAAAATGCTAGTAATGACGAAAAAGTTTTAGATGTTCTGCTAACTGTATACGATAATCCCCATACATCGGCCTCGAGAGCAGCTCAAGAAAATGATATTAGCACAACATCAGTTCATCGAATTTTGATGAAGCATCACTATCATCCTTACAAAATACATCTAGTCCAGGAGCTATCCGAAGACGATTATGACAGAAGAGTGGAATTTTGCGACACAATGATGACACGACTTGCTCATAATTGTCAGTTTTTCAACTGGATCTGTTTCTCTGACGAAGCAACATTTGAATTAAACGGTTCTGTAAATCGACAGAATATGAGGTATTGGGCAGATGAAAATCCGCATTGGATGAGAGACAGTCACACACAGTATCCTCAGAAGGTTAACGTTTGGGCCGAAATAATGTTTAATCGTATTATAGGACCGTTTTTTATTGAAGGAAACATAAATTCTCAAAATTATTGCAATTTGCTAAGAAACCAAGTGATACCGGCTATTCAGGATATTACTGGAGAAGCTTTCCACAATGTTTGGTTTCAGGAGGATGGAGCTCCGGCTCATTTTTCTCTGGAAGCTCAAAATATTCTCAACGATGTTTTTACTGATCGATGCATTGGTAGAAGAGGCACAATAGAATGGCCACCGAGATTACCATATCTGACCCCATTAGACTTCTTTTACTGGGGTATTTGAAAACAAAGGTCTATGAGACTAGATCCAAAAATTTAGAAGAGCTGCGGGAAAATATAGTGAACGTTTCAAATTCAATCATACCCAATTTTTTAACTAACGTTATCGATACATTTTACATTCGCTTAGGACACTGCCAAGTTGTCGAAGGACATCAATTTGGACATTTGATAAAATAATTAGTGTTTTTATTCACATACATCAGTGTTCCCATCCCGGTGTTGCCTTAGTTGGCAGGACACGCTAGCGGTCTTGTCTTGGTTGGCCGGACACGCACGCACGCACGCGCGCGCGCGCACACACACACACACGCACACACAACAGAGAGGATTTGGAGTCATTAAATACAGAAGTGACGAAGCGCAAGTGACGAACCGCGGGGTTCTTATTTTTGTTGTGACACACACGCGCGCGCGCGCGCACACACACACACACACATACACACACACACACACACACACACACACACACTCAGGAACGCGCGTGTCCGCGTGAAGCCCTATCTTTCTTCTGTTGTCGCCATGGTCCCTCGCTATCGCAAAATCTCAATAGAAATGTTCAAATGAGCCCTTTCGAACGAGCCCTCACTCAACTCCACATGCCATTTAAGATTTTTCGGCTCCCCCCTCCCCCCGTCCCCCGCGGGTGTAGAGGTGGGTGTTTTTGTGGTTAAATAATAGACTTTGTGATGCCATTGTATCCCTATAAATTTCAATTCTATATTTCAAATCATTCAAAAATTATTTAGGTGGCCCGGAACTTTTGGTGGGCACTGTATATAAATATTGTACGCCTTGCGCTCAATTTGCGGAATCTTCCGCATTTATTTATTAAACCGCGCGTCTAATAGCGACCGCGCCCCGAACGTTTCGCACCCGCACACCGCCGCGCGCCCGCTTCACGGGATTTAAGTTATTGTACTTAACCATTGCCGAAGGAGGCAAATAAAGAGATTAACTTACAACCAAAATCTATCGTCGTGTCTCACCACTTTCTCGAGCCCTGATCCCGACCGAGCTTTATCCGACCTCGCGAAAGCGGCCCGTCACAAATATTTGTAATAGATTTCTAAATTACTAAAATTATAACAGATATACATTTCCAGATTTTTCTATTGACTACGGGATCAAACATGGTTGGATCATGCAAACAAAGAAAGATTTACATCGAACTATAACACAAAGGATTAGAGAAATAAAAAGAGAAGCAAAAAATGAGTAAAGAGCTTTAGTAACCTTGTTTTTAAAAATTTCACAATATCTTTATCGTTTGCGTATTTTAGTTTTTTTTTTAAATTCATTAAAATACATGTCATGCATTTGAAATATAACATATTAGCTATAAGTTGAACATAAAAATACTATAAGAATATGCGAGTTACACATTTATTAAATAATAATTTTTGTTTCATGAAAAGATTAATCTCTATTGCAAATTATTAATTTTATAGTTTATAATATTTTATAACTTCAAACAGAAAAAATCTAAGTTTAATATAATAATGTTGATTTATTTTATTGAAAAATGTAAGCAATATTTTTTTATATATGAGATTGTTCGCGGCCCCACCGTAGAGACCATCCCACCACGCGCCGAATCGCGCGAGTGGGAGGCCGGCCGCCGGTATATAAGGCGGTCCGGCGAGCGTATCGCTACCAGTTCTCGATCTCAAGTCCTATCTCGTACAACTCCTGATCCGAAACCTACACCGCGTTACACCAGGCTACGGGCTACCCGTGGTTATGCCGGGCTTCCCGGTTGCTGGGACGGCGCATCTTACCCCGCGTTAAACCAGGTCACGGGCTACCCGTGGTTATGCCGGGCTACCCGGTTGCTGGAACGGCGCACTCTTAGTTTATAAGTCCGTACTGCGTTCTCCGCGACCTGTTATACCGTACGACCGTTTGTATATACCGCGATCCGTTATATCGTAAGACCGCTTTGGTCTCCGCGTCTTAAGGGACTCTAGTACCGCCTTGTATAGACCGCGACTTGTTATACCGTAAGACCAGTTTGGTCTCCGCATCTTGCTAACCTCTAGCACCGCTTTGTATATACCGCGACCAGTTAGTCCGTAAGACCGTTTTGTATCTATACCGCGACCCGCTAGACCGTAAGACCGCGTTGTATATACCGCGTCCAGACCGGCCATCCGGCCAAACCTTGTAAATTAGAGTTAATTAACCATAATGGGATAACCACCAGTGTCGCGCCGACTCTACCTTTATACATGCCTTTAGACTACACAAGCGCGCTAGCCCTTCTAAGGATAAGCCGCAGAAAGTGCCGACGCCCCGTCCTTCTAAGGATAAGGCGATCAGGCGGTTGGAATTACATTAAAGGCCACGCGACACCCCGTGGTGCTTAAGATATATTCTGTCTGTCTTAGAATAACGACAAATTGCTTGCATGCAAACCCCGCGACCACCGAATACATCCGCATGAGCCGCGCTCGCTTCCCGAGCTTTACGCTCACCAGCGAACGCGTAGAACCGCTTGCGCGAACTTCTGTACGCACCGTACTCGCATGCTGCACTTTTGTAAATATACGCTTTCTGAGTTGAATATCTTTAGTAACTTCTAAATAAACTAATTGTTTAACCGCTTATACCGAGGAAGAGTAAGTTGGAGTTTCCCCCTTCTCCCGAATCCTGGCACCGGCGAGCCTTGATCCGCGGCGTATGGGAAAGATGAACCGTTACAATATAAATTAATACAAGTGTTATAAATAAATAATCTTCTATTTATAAAAATATATTTTGGTTTTCCATATTTACTACAAAAATGGACCCATTAAAGATTTGATCTAATTGTATTTAAAAATATATAATTGTATCTAATCATGTATATATTAAGTGTTCATAATGCGATCTATTTACATATAATTAGAAACAATTTTATTTATTTATATATGATTAGATCAGGTCAAAATCAATATATAATTATATCCACAAAATTATATATAATTAGATCTAAACATTTTTTCCCGGGCGGTTCAGTACATACGATGTGCATTGCTTGAATGTAGGCAGATGCGGTATGTGATGCAGTGTATATGATCGATAGGGTATATATGTATCGGTGCGATATACTGGTATCGGTGCGAAATTTATTGCGCGGCGGTACGCGTTCTACGGCAAGATCGCGGCAGGATCGTGCGGTGGAAAGGAGCACAGCTGCGGACGAGAACGCTTGTCGGAGGCGCAGAACTCTCCACTCCGGGAGTATAGCCGGTGTGCACGATAGATTAGAGATCGGATTAGCCGAGAATGCTTAGCGGAGGCAGAGTACGCTCTACCCCGGCCTATTCTTATAAGTCGGTTGCTAGGATGCAAAGTGCTAAGCGCTGTACAAGCTCTAGCTTTGAGACGAAGCGAATAGCAAAATTGTGCCGATTGTGAAAAAGGGTCGTCTTTTATATCAAGAGACACGGTAGTGTCTCGCGCCAAGTCATGTGGGCAGCGAGTCACTCCGGGTATCTATACGCGGACATTTGAGAGTATCTCAGATTATCAGATCTGAATAATGGCCGAACCGATCGAATTCTTATTAGGCTTGATTGATAGCTTGGATCTCAATTATATAATGAAAATGTCGTTATTGTTTCTCTACTATAAATGGAGATATTATAATATGTTATAGCCCAAAACGGCTATAACCAAATTAGTATAATTATTAATTATTAAATATTATTTAACGTCTTCCGACTATAACTCGAAGCCGAGGAAGACGTATAAAGTTACGAGCGCAATCGCTGACAAAGCGAGTCACGCGCGGAGGCCACGCGATCGCGAGACTTGAAGAACCGACTTGACGCGCCGGAAATGCAAGCAAAGAATATACGTAGCTTGCATCCGGGTTTTTTCCACCTAAATACGAGCGACACTACCACCTATGGTCCTGTCGCTAAGCTATCCCCTCCGAAAACTAATCGAACAGGAGGTGATAAAACTACCCACCTCGAACGAGCGCTAGGCAGTCCTAATCATAATATTAAATATTATTTAATATTCGTCTTCCGACTATAACTCGAAGCCGAGGAAGACGTATAAAGTTACGAGCGCAATCGCTGACAAAGCGAGTCACGCGCGGAGGCCACGCGATCGCGAGACTTGAAGAACCGACTTGACGCGCCGGAAATGCAAGCAAAGAATATACATAGCTTGCATCCGGGTTTTTTCCACCCGAAATCGAGTGACACGACCACCTATGGTCCTGTCGCTAAGCTATTCCCTCCGAAAACTAATCGAACAGGAAGTGATAAAACTACCCACCTCGAACGAGCGCCAGGCAGTTCTAATCACAAAATCACACGAAACAGTTATAATCATACAATTATATAGTGCAACGCACGCGAAGCAATTCTATACCACGATAAGCCGAGTTGAAGTGCGAGAAAGACAAGAAGATTTAAAGCCGATGTATAAAAAATGACTTTATTTCTACTAAGACTACATAATTGCTGAAACGGCGAGACGACCCTGCTCGATCCTGAGCTCCCTAGCTCCTAAGGCCAATGATTCCAGAACAAACCCCGAGCCTCCACCGTGAGGCACAACAAATGCAAAGTCTCAATGTAGAAATTTCTATGTAAGTACCGTCGTCGTCGACCGCTCGGTATAATACATGTATATCTATATATATCTTGTACGGTTCCACTATCCGATACAAGAGTGCGCTAACGGCGCTTTACATTAGCCGTTCTTCCTTTCTCGCTCCTTCTCGTTCTTTCCTGCTTTCTCTCTTTTTCTTGCTATCTCTCTCTTTTTTCTTCTTCTTTCATCTCATTCTTTATTCTTTTTCGAACTACTCAATATTGATAAAGAAATAGAGAAATCGTTACATGTATAGAAATAAAAAAATATGTAATAATTATTTTAAATTTTTATAATATTTATTATCTTGTAACGATGCATCCTTCCATCGTCAATGCACCGTTACCCGGCCGCCGATCCGCCGGAAGTCCGCCGCCCGACAAACACCGGTCGGGCAAATGCGGAGGCGCTGAGCACCCATTTTTAAACAATAGACAAAGCGCGTAAATATCGAACCGCCGTTAGGCGCGCGTAACCGTCGAGAGTCGGTGACGCGCTCGGGTACCGACCGACCGATATCGAAAACACCCGAGTCGCGCGCGCCGGTTCTATGACGCAAATACCGTTAACCGTAAGAACAATAGGCGAATTACGCAAGCGCACGAGCCGAAAACCGGTATAAATAGAGCGCATTTTTGACTATCGAGACCAGATGTTCCGCACCGCCAGAGTCTGTAAGACGCCTGGAAAAACCGCCTAGATCCTAGAACGCTCAAAGAGAAAGAAAACGGGGTTGGGAGTACTCAGTCTCCGCCGAGAGTTTGCGGCATCTCCGAGAGCGATCCGTCCGAAACCTTTAAAGAGAGGCAAACGGGAACGGGCGTACTCGTCCCCGTCGAGAGTTCTCGACACCTCGAATAAATCCGACCACCTGCGTGCAACGGCGACCTTTCAGTGGTGGGGAGTTCCCTACCATTGACGGGTGTTCTCGTCGACCGTTGCACTCCCGAATTCCGCGGGGAAAGACCATCCCGACTTAATACATAACGCACTATACGCGCTTATTTAGTACTTCCGCGACCGCCATTTAGTCATCCGGACTCGCCATTGCGCTAAGTCCCGCGCCGAGGGATGATCCACATCCCTGCCGCGACACCGATCGACGTGCGACATCGATACATACGCGTCGAAGGTCCGCCCACCGGCCCGACCGAAATTACCGCCCGGTAGCTAACGGCATCTACCGAAATCAAGGCCCGCAATCCATAATCGATATTCGATCGAACCGACGAAATATCGAACCGCGCCGCGCATACGTGCGTTGCATTAGATGCACCGCATCCGACACGACCTTACCGCTATACATCCTGCATTTTACACATATACGATTATATTATAGTTTCACGCATACAGCCGCTTACCTTATATATATTCACACATACTCACTCGCTTATCTTAACTTATACTCCGCACACCGCCACACCGCCGTACAGGCGACCGCCTCACGCACACCGCTGTACACGGACACGCACTTACGCGCTTGTATCATTCGCTCGTGCATACATAACTCTATTACCTTCGATACTCTTGCGCACGGCTAATTATTATTATACATTTGCGAGCTCACTCACTCACTCGTCTCGCACGCACACCTATACACATGCACACCTATACACGCTCATATACACAAACACTCATGCTGTACAAATACACCACAACAAGCAATAAATTATATTCTACCTAACATCACTTTCGTTCGTCTCTCGATACCCTTTTACGAGCCCCGGATCCCGACCGAGTTGTCCGTCTCCGCCTCGCGAAAACGGATTATTACAATCTCTTTTATAACACATTTTTCCCGCTCGCTTCTAAAGTATGTTGAAAAGTATGTCTTTTTGGTTACATTATTCTCTGTCTTTTTATGCAGTCAGAGATATAAATATATGTATATAATTGAATGTACGGCTCGTATGACTAAAATCAAATGTCATGGTGTAAACTGGCAGTATCGAGCCAAGCGCGGTATAAAGAGCGCAAACATTGTTTATTAATTAATATAAATAGAATACACTAATCGCGGACGTTTCGGCCCTTTATGTATGTATATAAATATACATATGATAAATATATGTATTTTTATACTTACAAATAATGAAAAGTATTCCCGCTTTGCTTTATCGTTTGATACACAAAATATATACATTTATAAATTTTATTACATCAAATTTATAGTTTTCTCTCTCTCTCTCTCTCTCTTTCTTTTCAATCCAATACCAGACATATATCAAACTCTGTTTTATATTGAATAAAGTAATTTTTACATTCTTTTTAACATCGAATCTATATATACTTTTTCTTTTACGAATGTCGAATAAAGTAACTAATGTGATTACAATATTATTTTACAACGTATCTGCAACTCTTGCAGATAATTTGACATAACGATGATATTATAATTACCTAAATATTTATATAACAAAAATTCCCAGGATTTCTGTTTTAAGCAGTTATGTATACATGTATATGTGTAGTTTGTTCAAACTAATAGTGTATATGAAATAATCGATATAATACTTTTAAAGATATTGATTTTGCACTAAACGTTTATACAAAAACGTAAATAATTACAAATACATATCAAATTTTAACTTTAAACAGATTAAAGACGCAAAAATTAATGTCATTGTAATCATATTAATTATTTTATTCAATGTAATAAAAATGTATGTAGATTTTATGCGCAAAAATGAATGTATAAATTATTTTATTTGAATCTAATATTTTATATAAAAAAAGAGACTCAAAAATTAATGTAAAAGAAAGAATGCACGAGTAGATACTTTTTATACAATATATCAAACAAGAAAACAAAATTGTTGTTTTTCATTATTTGTAACTATAATAGATGCATTTTATCGGACTACATAAACAGAAATAATATAAAATTATAAAAAAAAACGTATTATTTAAGAACAATTTGAACATACTATTAAAAAGAGAGATTAAAGAATGTATACATATAATATAATATTACGTTAAGTTAATAAATTTATATTGTTTATAGAACATGTAGAGTCGAAATAAAAATCCTTTTTTTTTGTTAAAATACTTTTTATAATACAAACTCAAGCTGTTGAATAAACCTATCAAAAACTCGATTGTTTTACATGTTATTAAAATAATATATAGTAAAAAAATGATATAACTATTAAAAACTTACCATTTAAAAAAAAAAGATAAAAAAAGGCGCCAAGTACACGCGCCAGGTGTGAAATCGGTATAGAAAGCGCACGAGAAATTTTTAATGCAAATTTCTCGCGAATGCTTGAGTATTGTGTCGTGCCACTTGTCCATGAATTAGTGGGGGGTTAGTACTAAAACATATTTAAAGTTGAGCGAAATCCGTGAGTGCACGACTTGGCCCTCCCCTTGTAAGTATAAAAAAATTTTTAATTAAAAAGACTTGGCGCTGCTAAACATATGCTAATTAATGTACTAGTTACATTTTGCTAACTTTCAAAATATACTATATTAAAACCAACAAATAATTAATTTAATTTAGATCTAAATTTAATTTAGAATTATATTGAATTTATCAAAATAATTGCAATGTATCAAAGAATACATTAATTTTAGCATATTGTTTAGTTTAGCAACGCCAAGTTTTTTTAATTAAAAATTTTTTTATGCTCAAACATGTTTCACTATTTTAAAAGACATTACAATTTAGATATAGCATCTTTTAGAAGTAATAATAAATAAATTTTGTAGCATAAATTTTTAGTAATTGGCGCGCAATTTTTCAATATCATTATTTTTGATAGAAAATTGAAGCAACTATTTTGTACAACAGTTTTTTGTTTTGGATAAAATATAGGTGATTTACCCGGTTTGTTAATGTTTGCGGATACTCGACTCGCCAATTGTTTCCCGCGTAAATGAGAATTAATTGCCGATGCAATGGGGAGATTGTCGCTCGGCGCTTTCTGAGAGCGCTCGGGTGGCTTCGAGACCTACGCGATAATTCACGGCATGAGCGAATATTGACGGCTGTTTAACGGTTGGCGGCCCGTCTGTAATGATTAACGTTCAAAATGGGCGCAAAACGCCGCTGCCTTTATGCCCAGCTGGTGGAAGCTGGATGGCAGCCTTCCGGCGGACGACAGCTGGGTAATGATAGGGTGGATTCTTACAGATTCGGTATGAAGAAGAATGTATAAATTACTTTATTCAATGTAAAACAAAGATTTTGATATATGTCTGATATTGAATGTAAAAAGAAAGAAAGCTATAAATTTAATGTAGAAAAATGTATAAATACATATATTTTGTGTATTAAACAAAGAAGCAAAGCGGAGCCGCTTTTCATTATTTGTAAATATAAAAGGGTAATTATTTAGTATAGGGAAGCCAGCTCCAATAATCTTGATCTTGACATATATTGTCAAGAACATGACCCTGAGTAACTTTTTTTATAACTTAATCGGCGGTCTCTTATAATTTTTGAGATATTTAAAGTTAAAGTTTGATTCAAAACAAAAATTTGGTTTGGGTTATACAACGTAACTCACCAAATTTGGTAATTATTTACATTAAAAATTTGGTTTGGATTAGGTTATATTTTCGGGAAGTGGAGCCCCCCCGTAGGGGGGGGGCGGAACCCACTGTGTCCACGCATATACTTTACAACGCGAAGTGAGGTCCACCCCATAATTGTTGTGTGGATGAGAAAGTGTATATGTGGACGCAGTGGGTTCCGCCCCCCCTACGGGGGGGGCTCCACTTCCGGAAGATATAACCTAACCCAAACCAAATTTTAGTTTTAAATCAGAAATAGGTTTGAGTTAGGTTATATTGTAACGGCAGATCCGTTACTAAGGCCTCGCGAACATGCACCACCATCCGCAACAAAGCTGGCGCTTAGTGGCTCCTTTATTCACCTATGAATCGCGATTTCCGCCGCGTCGCCGTTGCGTAGCGACATCCCCGCTACGCGTCCCCACTACGCGCCGCGAGAGAGCGTGGGGAAACCGCCGGCCGGGTATATAAGCCGGCTCGGCACAACACACGATACCAGTCCCGGTCCCGATTCTCGGGACGCTCGAAATCACAGAGTGCTCTCTGGGTCTCCAGCAAACCGAATCCTGATACCGTTCCTCTCCTGACTACCTGGTCTAGGCGAGTGCTCTCGCTCTCGGCCGAGTGCTCTCGGCGTCCAGTCCTGTCGGTGCAAGGGAGCGCTCTCCCTTGCATCATCCACCTCCGGTCCGGGGTGCAAGTGCTTTCGCACTCTGCCGAGTTGTGTCGGCGGCCGGTCCTGCCTGCGACGAAGAGTGCTCTTCTCGCCGCCCCCGCTTCCAGACCAGCGTACCAGACCGCGACCGCAAGTCACCAGCTTGCGCTATCGACCGACCGTTAATCCGCCTAGCATAGAGTCCCGTGTCTGGATCCCGGGTGACCACCAGTCCGCCTAGTATATTATATCGAGTCTTGTCCGTACAGTATATAAAACCGCGCCTCGTTCACGGCTAAGAGCCAGTCGAATCTTGTCCGTCTAGCATCTAAGATCGAGTCTTGTCCGCCTAGTACATTATACCGAGTCTCGTCCGCCTAATCTTTAAGAAGGCGTACCGCTACGGCCGCACATCATCACCACAAGCTAGTCCTTCTAAGGATAAGCCACAGAGAGCACTGCCGCCCCGTCCTTCTAAGGATAGGACGTGCAGGAGCTTGAATACTTGAAACCACCGAGCGGCGACGCGACACCTCGTAGTCCATAAGTGATTGTACTCATATATGTATCCATAGAATAAACGTTGTTTTGTTAACAACCCGACTAGTGATTTGCGAGCCTGAGTCTCCCCTTCTCCCGAACCTTGACACCGACAAGCTGATCCATGGCGTCGGGAAAGGCGTACCGTTACAATATCTTCCGGAAGTGGTGCCCCCCGTAGGGGGGGGGGGCTTCCACGTATACACTTTCCCATTCACAAAACAATTGTGGGGTAGACCTCACTTCGCGTTGTAAAGTATATGCGTGGACACAGTAGGTTCCGCCCCCTCCCTAGGGAGTGGAGCTCTTCCCGCCCTCCCGGGGGACTTCGACGTGAAAATCACTGTTCTTGAAGCGTTGAAACCACTCACGACACGTTCTTTCACTAATAGCGGCCTCACCATAAGTATTCGAGAGCATTCGATGAGCCTCAGCCTCAGATTTCTTTATATTGAAGCAGAAAATTAAAACCTCCCGCAAATGACGAGAATTTGGACTAAAATTCAGGTCCGTGGTTGAATTGAAATAAAAGCAGTCAGCCAGTTTGTAGAACTGTAAAACTTCATGTTGATTTTTCATTGCTTTTATATTTAGTTGATGATTGTTCTTTAATTTTATTTTAAGAATTTTATCAGTTTAGTTTTAAATTACTCACCATAAGTATTTGAGAGCATTCGATGAGCCTCAGCCGCAGGTTTCTTCATATTGAAGCAGAAAATTAAAACCTCCCGCAAATGACGAGAATTTGGCTCGTAAACTGACATTTTCAATCGAGAATAGCTTTATGATGCAGACACAAATCGACTAATGTTTCTTTGGGGTTATGTTGACAGATGCCCAAGTTTATTGCATGACGTCTATGATCTATTTATTTCGACCACTACTTACCGCTAAAGCCATCTATAGGAAAACGGCGGAAGCAAAGTTGTACACCTAATATGTCAAGGTTAAGGTCATCGAAGCTGCCTCCCCTATATTGCATATAACCAATATTCATTGCTTTTATATTTAGTTGATGATTGTTCTTTAATTTTATTTTAAGAATTTTATCAGTTTAGTTTTAAATTAATGATTATTTATATTAAAAAATAATAGAAGGCTATGTTCTGTTGATTGTTTGACGTTGAGTGTGAATAGTAAATACAAGCCAAATATAAGAGTCAAGATATGAGTCAACTATCAAATTAATCAATTTAAAATAAACTAAATACGAAACGAATCTCCATAGTCAAAAACTGGTTCTTTCTATAGTATTAGCCGGTATCATAAAAAGAAAATTCAATAAAACTGCTATATTATAACCACGTTATGTTTCGTAATTAAAATTATACGAATAAAAAATCCCGATTTTTAAAAATTTTCGATATCCCGAAATTGGTTGATCAAGAGTTGGTCACCTTACAAGCAGGGGAAAGGGGAGAGAGATAATTATAACAATTCAATGTGTATATATGTATATTAAGGTAAATTCTAATAAAAAATAATACATGGTAACCATTAGGATTGTGTTGAAAGTAAATGGTTATTACTGCGCAACAAGTAAACCGAATAAAATGAATGAAACGCGATTATGTAGAGGAGACTTGTCAAATTTTATTACCATAAGTATAAAACAAATATATAATATTTTAATAATTTAAATACACATTATTAAAAAAGGGGCAAAAATTTGTTTGCGCGCATGAGCTAATGGTGTATGTTTTCAAAATGTTTTCCATTGGAATCGGCATAGAATTGCAATTATTTTCGAAAACTTTCAAATACATTGTCCAACATGGCTGTAGGAATCAATTCATCAATTGTTTCATCTGTTGTAACGTTACGAGATGGGCCGGGTAAATCATGTCTACGATCATTCAAAGTACACAAAGTGTATGAAACACCCTATATAGCAAAATCAAGAAATGCGATAGCGCCTCCCGTTATATATAATAAATATAATATTAAGTATATCTTTCGTTTTTTTCGTTATATATTATACATGATTTGTTGACATATCTTACGTAAAGTCGTGTGGACATCCACAAAATAAACATTACAGATACAAAGGCGCTGGTGAAGAGCAAATGAAGCAAAAACATCGAATATTTAAGAGGATCCGAAATAGTTTTACATACAGTTTTACGCAAATCGTACCACAGCGCAAAGTGATTTGTCTCAACGCGATTCACTATGTTATAGTTCGTGCGATGTAATAATTTTAAATATTGGTGATTGATGTGTAGAGGTTAACCCATTAAGGCCCATGGCTAGCACAGTCGAGACGGCGGAAAACTAATTACTGGATTCATAGCATAAGGTAAACATAAGGTTTATGTATTTTTTTTCTTTTTTTTAAATTTGTTTATAAAAAATTGTTTAAACAATTTTTTTTGTTTATCGTTTTTTGCAAAATCTGACTGCACCATTTGATTATATGGGAAAAATCATGAAGATTTTGTTCTTATCATTTTTTTGCTGCAAGCCTTCCTTGCTTCAGAAAAACGGTTTGAAAATAGGGGTTTTTTAGACTTTTTTTAGACTTTTTCCGCATATTTTCGTAAATGCGCTTTCTGACGCGAATTATGAAAAGTAACGTTCAAACTGAATATCTTATTCATAGCATAACCTAATAGCGGATCATATAAACGAGTTATTTCCGTCTTTTTAAAATTATTTATAACAAATTGTTTAAACAATTTCGTCTTTTTTTAATTATTTATAACAAAACGCTGTGTCTCAGGAGAGTCCCTATATAAAAAATTCTGGGGTCGTGCCTTTTGCCTAATCGCCATTAAAATTTTCCTTGCTAGATAATTTTTATTTTCATAAATGATTAAATATCAAAATTTCTATTATTAATTGTTAGAGCGAGTGGGTCAGGGAGACGAGAAATGAATCAGTTAAGATTATTAGAACTAGATTGACTATATTTCAATATCACGTACACGCGAGACGAAAAAGGAAGAAGAATAACAAGACAAGAGACGATGTAAAAGGGAGCGTCCCGTTTGACTACGTTGATATTGACCACGTTGAGATTGACCACGTTGATATTGACCACGTTAATATTGACCACGGTCTCGATTGACCACGGTCCCGATTAACCACGGATCAATACATGTCGTTACTAGGGCATGTACTTTGCAGGTTGTAAAGCGAGGTCCATTGTGCCTGACTGGCGGAGGGAGTGCGGGAGGGGAGGCCGAAGGCCTCCCTTGCAACCCTCCGCACGTGTGTGTGTGTGTGTTACATGGTTTTTCAATCGGAACCGTGGTAAATATCAACGTGGTCAATCGGGACTGTGGTCAATCGGGACTGTGGTCAATCGGGACCGTGGTCAATATTAACATGGTCAATCGGGATCGTGGTCAATATCAACGTGGTCAGTCTCAACGTGGTCAATCGGGACCGCGGTCAATCTCAACGTGGTCAATCGGGACCGTGGTCAATATCAACGTGGTCAATCGGGATCGTGCTCAATATCAACGTGGTCAATCGGGTCCGTGGTCAATTTGAACCGTGGTCAATCGGGACCGTGGTCAATCGGAACCGTGATAAATATCAACGTGGTCAATCGGGACTGTGGTCAATCAGGACAGTGGTCAAGTCGGTTAATATCAACGTGGTCAATATCAACGTGGTCAATCGCAACGTGGTCAATCTCAACGTGGTCAATTGGGACCGTGGTCAATATTAACGTGGTCAAACGGGTGCCACTCGGTGTAAAAGGACAAAGCGAGAACACCGTCATGTAGGACGGCGGCGTCTTCTATAATCATATTCTAGTAAACAAACGGCTGCATGAGATGACAGCATCGGTTCTCACAAGGCAGTCTAGCGAATAGGGGTGCGAATTGCTCAACCTCTAACATTAATATATTACATATACAGGGTAGGCCATTTTAATGTATCCACTAAAATATTTTAAAATCTATAAGTTTAAGATAAAAATGTTTTAGACAAAAGTTGTATGGTTCGGAGGGGGACACATGGCGAAAATATGGACCTGATCTTGAGTGACCTTTTCAAGGCCAAGTCAATGTGATCGACGTTTTCTTAAATGGAACCCTCTATTTTTTATTGCGTATTCTTGTAGCTTATCTCGAGAGATTTTCAAAACACTATAATAAAGTATTTTTTCATTAAGTACTTTTTGAGTTATTTTATATTTTAATCTGACATATTTTGATATAAAAAATAAAATATCTCGTAAAATATTTAGTTTTCAATAATCTTACCGTAATACTTTTATGTACAGATTAATGGGACAAATCAATAAGTATAAAAAAAATAATTGTTTTAAGAAAAAGTATGTAATTATTTACGTTGTATTTTTTTAAACAATTATTTGTTTTTTTCTTTATACTAATTGATTTGTCTCATTATTCTTTACATAAAAGTATTACGATAAGATTATCGAAAACTAAATATTTTACGAGATATTTTATTTTTTATATCAAAATATGTCAGATTAAAATATAAAATAAATCAAAAAGTACTTAATGAAAAAATACTTTATTATAGTGTTTTGAAAAGCTCTCGAAATAAGTTACAAGAATATGCAATAAAAATGGGGGTTTCCATTTAAAAACGGAAGTTGTCCTTCAAATGA